>NW_020884931.1:981110-1216110 GCF_003945725.1 Corapipo altera
TGTGTGTGTGTGTGTGTGTGTGTGTATGAGTGAGGGGGAAGGCAGGCGCCGCAGCCAGAGGCAGGCAGCGGGCAGGGATGCTCGCGAGGTGGGATCCCCGCGCGGCGGCTCTGCGCGGACACCTGTAGGGATCGCTCTGGCACGCAGGGCGGCCGCGCTCACACACTCACACACTCGCATTCACACGCGCGTCCTTGCCTGGCTCCCCCCACCCTCCCCGCCCCGGCAGACACCACGGGCTCCTCCTGGCACCCTCCTGCTCCTGCGCCCAGGAAGGGAGGCACAAAGCCCTTCCCTGATTCCCCCGTGCGCTCCCGCACAAGGACCGCGGGGACCCCGCGTCCCATCCCCGCGGCACCTCCCGCATTTCCTCCCCACCCGCCGCTTCCCCAGCCCAGCCCCAGCTACCTGGTAAGCCCCGTGAACGGGCACACACACACACACAGGCACACACACACACACACACACAGTCACACACACACACAGGCACACACACACACACACACACAGTCACACACACACACAGACACACACACACACAGACACACACACGCCGCGCCCCCTCCCCACGCATCCGCGCTCCACAAACCTACATGGAGCCTCCCCTTCCCCCACGCACTCCGGACCCCCTCACACACATCCTCCTCCCTCCATGTAATTTCTCACGCCGCGACCCCCCGGGCACGAACACCGTGTCTCACACCGCCGCCCCGCACCCGGCTCCCCGCACCCCCCACGCACCCTAAATCCGCTCCCCTCTCTCCACCTCCTTCCCCTCCGCCGCAGCGGGGCCCCGCCGCCGCCCGCACTTCCCCTCCCCGCCCTCGGTGCATCCACTCGTGCACATGGTGGCTCCCATTCGTGTCCAGCCCCGCGCCGGTGCGGAGGCCGCGGGCGGGTCCCCATCGCGCTCAGCCGGCAGCGGCCGCCGCCGCCCCGTCGGGCCGCGCAGGGCGGAGCTGTTCCGGGTGCTGAAGCGGGAGCGGCCGCTCGCCGGGTGCTGCAAGCGAGCGGAGCCCCTGCCCGCGGCCCCGCCGCGCCCGGAAAGGCGCTCTGGGGAGCGGAGCTGCGGGGGCTCCCGCCACGGGCCTTCCCGGGCACCGCGCTGTGCGGGGGAGCCGCCGGAAAATCCCTCGGCTGGTGGCCGCGGTGCGTGAAGTGGCTACTGCCGGGGGGCAGGGAGAGTGTGGGGGGAACTGCTGCTGGTGGCACAGCTGGCCTCTGCCCCCGAAGTTTGGGGGTTCTTCCGTCCTCCCTTTTGCTGCTTTTACCCGCCTCGCGTGTGACAAATAATAAAAATAATCGTGTTGACATTTAGAGGAATGAAATTAAATATAAAGAGAGAGTAGGAGGTGACTTAGCAGCTCTGAACGTGTCAGGTGCAGGCAGCTGAGGTGTGTGCCTGTTTTTAAAACATGTTTCTCCCTGGCAGGGTCATCTCTACCTCCTCTCCCCACACACAGAGACACACACACACACACAAACACACCAGCCCAGCACAGGGCTTGGCAGCAGCTCTGGACATGCTATTCTGCCTGCCTAAGTGCTGCTGGCAAAGAAATGTAAGGGAGTTGAAGGGGAAGTGGTGGGTGAGGGAGATGTTGGAGATCCTCTCCTCCATCAGGAGAGGTCTGCTAATACACAGCTTCCAGAAAAGATGTAGTGGCTTGGGGGAGAAAAACAGAGAGCAGAACCTCTCTGCTGAAATGCTTTCAATGTAGAGACCTCTTCAGAGGATGAGAGTGAACTGTGGCATCTATATAATTTTTTAAATGAGGAGTTGTTCTCTTAAATAAGGGCAGCTGAGTAAACGTACATAAAATACCGCAACCCATTTCAGAGGACTAACACCTGGGATTAGCTGATTTGCATAGTGAATAATGTCAACATCAGAACTGGCTTGAATTTGATTTTCCCTGCCATAACAGAGAATATCAACCCTAAAAGGAACCAGGTGGCAGAGAAAAAACGTGGTTTGAAATTTTCAAAAAGCTTTCTAAGAAACCATTGCAATTCTTCCTCACCCCATGAAAATAAACCAGTAGGTGTGCCAGGTACAGTGGTGGCTGTCAGTTCTTGCTAGGAGTCCACTTATTTTTTTGACCTGTATTGGAAACAACTGGAGCTGGGCTTAGTAGCTTCACAGGTGCTGGTGTTTCCATGAATAAATTACGATAAAATAAATTGCAGAATAAACACCACCTTTTCTGTTTAACATTGTTCTTGTAATAATAAAATATACCGCTGAAATATTTGGAAGTTTTGGAAAGGTAAGTAGTTTATGTATAGATTATACCATAAAAATGTAATCTAGTATAAGCATGTATGTTAAGATTTCGGTTTAGCACTGCAAGTTATTATAATTCCTCAGTAACTCCAAAATTACAGCAGCATTTTTCTAATGTCCAACAGCGGCTGAAATGAAAAAATAATCTCAAACATTCAATATCGATCAACTTTATGATTTGACATGTTACGAGTCATCATTTCTTATTATTCTGTTTCAATTCCTTGCAGATTAGAAACAAAAACAATAGAGGAAAATCACCCCCCTGGATCTTAGCCTTGGCCTTTTGCAAGCAAACAGAAGAAGAGCTGTCAGGCTTTGCATGTCAAGTAGCCACTCGGCTGTTTGACAGCTTCTGGGTTTCAGCCCCATTGGGATTGAGGCAGCTCAGGAAACCACGAGCGATGAGTCCTGTCATCTGCTGACGCTGCTCTAGCACCATGGCAGACGGTCTGTGATATGACAAGAGGATCCATGCTAGGGAGGCAGCGTTGGGATCAATAATTGGCTTCCTGGGAAACTACAGCTGGTGGAGAGGATGTAAAAAGAGGTGCGCACATGCCAGGATATTGCTACAGCCTTGCAGAGCTGGTGGATCCACTTGGAGGAGAGTTTTGCCACTGATCTTGGTTTTTCTCCAGGTTTGGTAATGTTGGCTTTGGGGAAAATTTCTGCTGACTCACCCACCCCTGGACACCCTTTGCGGAGCCCAGCCGACCAGTGAAGAGACCAAACGGCGCCTTACCCCCACTGTGGGTCCCCTCCAGTGACCCCTGGCACCATCTCGTGCCCAACCGCATCCCGTGGGGCACCTGCAGCCCCCCGCCCCGGGGAGTCTCCCACAGTGACCCCCGCACCCGGGGCGGGGGTGTGTGTGCCTGAACCTCCCAGCGCAGCCGGCGCCCAGCAAGATTTTACCCTGTCTGCCACCGGGGCCCCAGTGCTGCCCCCCGCCAGCCCTGCCGCCCCTCTCGCCCGCCCCAGGCCGCGCAGGATGGGGGCGGCGCTGGTGCGGCGTGGGGGCTGCCTGCTGCTCTGGCTGGCCTTACTGCTGGGCTGCTGGGCAGAGCTGGGCAGCGGGCTGGAGTTCCCAGGTGCGGAGGGCCAGTGGACCCGCTTCCCCAAGTGGAACGCCTGCTGCGAGAGTGAGATGAGCTTCAACATGAAGACACGCAGCTCCAGTGGGCTGGTGCTCTACTTTGATGATGAGGGCTTCTGCGACTTTCTGGAGCTCATCCTCACCCAGGGCGGGCGGCTACAGCTCAGCTTCTCCATCTTCTGTGCTGAGCCCGCCACTCTGCTCTCGGACACGGCGGTCAACGACAACCTCTGGCACTCTGTTGTCATCCGCCGCCACTTCAAGAACACGACGCTGATCATTGACCGAGCCGAGACCAAGTGGGTGGAGGTGAAGTCCAAACGGCGGGACATGACTGTCTTTAGCGGGCTCTTCTTAGGGGGGCTCCCGCCGGAGCTGCGGTCGGCAACGCTAAAGCTGACACTGTCCTCTGTCAAGGACCGGGAGCCCTTCAAGGGCTGGATAACAGACGTCCGGGTCAACTACACGCAGGCGTCACCGGTGGAGAGCCAGGAGGTGCGGCTGGATGACGAGCAGAGCCGCCTGTGTGCCAGGGAGGACGTCTGCCTCAACGGGGGCGTCTGCTCGGTGCTCAATGACCAGGCCGTCTGTGACTGCTCCCAAACGGGCTTTCGAGGGAAGGACTGCAGTGAAGGTAAGGTGCCATTTCAGTTCGCCCCACCGCCCCCCTCCCCATCACTCCATGGAGGGGACGGGTAGGAGGCCAGGCCTGCATGAAGTTTCATCTGTACGAGTGGATCTTCTTCCCTCCCCTCCCTTTCCATCATGTCCCTGGCTCCCCTCTTCCCCACCTTCTCCTCCCCGTCTTCCACGTGTCTCTGTGGCCAACCATGGTGCCATCACTCTTCTGTTTTCTGAGAGGCTGGGTGAGAGAAGGAAGAGGAGCAGGATGTTATTTGAATGTCCTTCGGGGATGAGGGGGGATTTGGGGTTGTTCTGGGCAAAGGGAAGATGGGTCCTGGATACCAGATGTCTCCTGGGTGGGAGGGGGTGGTTGGCATCACACTTGGCAGGAGTTGAAGGAGGGGATGGGCATGCTTATCACAAGCAGCTTGTGGTAATTAGTTTGGGGAACAGGGAAAGCAGTTCTGGGGATAATTTTACTGGATTAAGTGCAAAGATGACCTGGGTTTGGTTTTGTAGGGTAGAGGAGACCCAGAGTCCACTTCGTATTTGATATTTGCCTCTGCTATGTCATTGAAATAAAAATCAGTGATTTATTTGTGAATTCCTGAAATTGTTGCTGGGTAGAGGGGGATTAAACAGAAGGTTATGTTTTTACATGGATGTGAATGGTACTGCTTTACTTTACAATGTATTTAGCAATTCACCATACCAGAAGACAGGGAGAATGCAAAAGAGCAAGGGGGAAGTACATACTTCAAGACCACAGTATTACTGAATAGTTTTACTAAGGAAGAGGGAGCTTAGAAAAATAGCAGTTTCCTGAATCCCATCTACAAATAAATCACTGGGTAAAATATGATTCATATTCAGTGCCCATTGTTTTTGGCAAATGGAAGGAATGTGAGCATTTACTTTGCAGATGCATGCAGGACTCTTGTTTTTATTATTTTGTTAGTAAATGTACCATTGCTTGCAGCTCCCTAAGCATAGAAATTACATAGACTGTGTACCTAGAACAGGACGTAAAGATGTATGAATGAAATAAGAGCACATGTACCGAGGGAAAATATAATCATCATGTCAAAATTGGAGAACAAAAACCTAAGTTTAAAATGTAAAATATAAATATAAATAAGATATTATCAAGGCCAAATTAAGATCTTCACTGAGTGGCTGCATGACATTTATGGCTGAATAATTTGCCTTTAGCATTTCTATCAGATTTCACTTATTATAAGAAAGAAAACATCATTTGTGACTGTGTTTTATTATGTAACACCTTCTGTCCTTAGTGTCAATATTCAAAACACTACAGTCATTCTGCATCCTTTTACTTTATCAGTTGTTTATCTCTCATCTGCCATTTGTAAAAAATTCAAACCCTATTAATATTTAAAATAATTCTAATAAGAGCAAATGGTAGTTTCAAAAAATAAGGCATTTGTACTTTCAATTGCACCCATTCCCAGAAACTGTAAAATGTAATGTCTTTTGTAGTAGGTAGATCATCTTACTGGATTTAGTATTTGGATGTCAATTTTTAATATATGATACTACATAATATACAAGTGTGTGTACAATATTGAGTTGTCTTAGTTGGACCTAAAAACCAAAAAGAAAATTATAGAGGTGTAGCAGCTTCATTAAAGCAACAATTAAATGCTATTATACCTTTACATGCCCTTTACACTAAAACATAGTTTATTTATTTGAAGTTATTTTGAACATATTATATTTATATAAAAATGTTCACATAATTGCATGTAACATAAATCAGATAAATTCTTACCTTTACATAATAATAGGTTTAATATCCATTTTTAAGGAACATTTTTATGTTTAGACTGAATGTTAGTGAAATACATATTTTTATATTTTTTTATATATATATTTATATATATACATATACATATATATATATATATATATATATAAACTCTATGGAGCTTTTAAGAAGATGACCCTCAAAATAATATTTAGAATCCCCCAAAATTAAGGTAAAATGCTGACTTCATTTAAATACTGGTGGGTTTACAATTGACCTCAGGAGGATCAAAATTCTCCTCACAGGTCCCTTGATCACTAAGAAGCCTTATAAAATAATAGCAAGACTTATAATTTTGGCATATTCTCTCAACAAAGGATCATAAAGTATTCAGATTCTGATTTCATTTGGAACAGGAGACAACATTTCCCCTGCTAACAGTATAAATGGAACTGGTCCTATGGTTTATATTTGTTGATTGATAAAAGATAGTAGCTGAAATTTCCATTGGTCAGGTTTTGATGAAGGGAATAGAAGCTACTTATATATACTACTAAAGATATTGAACTATTATAAATTATTTAATATTCTAAGAAATAGAAAAGGCAGAAGGATAAGTAAAGCCTTTATATCTACCAAGAAAGAAACTCTGGCTACTGCTTAGTCCTTTGTAGCCAACAGAGAAATTAGGCTGTTGTGCTTTGATCTTTTGTTCCCAGAACGTGTAAATTTTCCACAAACCTTGGCAAGAGATTGCCGTTTCTAGAGGATCATCTCAGACATCTCACGCAATTATCTGGAGGGGTCTTTTGAGTTTTCACACTTACCCTTGTTTTGCTTTTTGTTTAAAAATGGTTTAGATTTTATCTGAAATTCTAGCCAGGTGTCCTAGTTGGTACCTTTTCTTTAAAGGTGAAAGATGGTCACTAAATTCGATATTCCTTGGATTTATTTTTTTTTTCTTGGATTTATTGTGGTTTTGTATCTCTGCAGTCTGGTAAGACACAGAGTCTCACAGTGTAATGAGGAGGACTTCAGGAATCAATATCAACAACAATAAAGAAAACCTTTTCAGAATTTTCTATCCTGACTTGCATGTTTGAAAGTTTAGAAATAATAGATTTACAATCAAAATTTCAAGTCTTAGGATGCCATTTTGGATACAAGTTCAGTTATTTTCAGGAGAAAATCTGTTTGTTCTTTTTTTTAGATTTTCATCTTTGAAAATCTCATTAATGTTTCCTGCAGTAATTTTTTTCTTATAAGAATGAAGTTCCACCAAGTTAGGTTTTCTTCCAAATACATAATAATGTAAATTATTTCCAGTAGGCTTAACTGGTTTTGTACCTGTCTAAATCAGGAGTAGCTTCATTTATGCTTTTTGAACTACACCAGTAAGAACAGTGCAAGCTAGGAAAGAACCACTCACTCATACCCTTTGTTCAAATAGGATCTAAATTCTCTTCAATGGGATCTTTGGCATAAATCACAGAAAAAGGACTGGAGTTTTGCCTAAATGTCAAGGATGTGCAGTCCACAGCAGAGAAAATTATGCTCTGTAGCAGTTCTGTTGTCGATGAGTCCATGAGTAAAAATGCTACAGGTGTCCTTTAAAAGAGATGATAAAATCTCTAGTACTGAAGAAGGCAAGGGAATATTATTTCACATAATAATAGTAGCTCAATAGAAGGAAAAATAAAGCTATAATAAATTTTATTAGGAATAAGACTAGCATTGAAAAAAACCCTAATTGCCATATCAATTTTCTGATAGTTTTTTGACACACGTTGCAATATATTCAGTGAAAATTATAAGATTTCCTGAAATTACTCAAATTGGTATGTCTTGATTCTATGATAGGGAGAGCTGTTTATTAAAAAGACAGATCTTTCAAGTCAGATTTTTAGTGAATTAAGTCAAGGTCCTAGAAAGTGAGGAGAATACCGTATTCATATCAATGAACCTCCACCTTCCTTTTCTAACTTTGCTCCTTACACTAAAATTTCAAAACAAAACCCTCCTTTTTTGCATATTAAATTAGTAAAATAGTGACCTTTTGACTTTAAACAAAAAAAAAAGGGTATAATTTTCATTTCATCCTCATTTATATAAAAATGGCCTTGTCTGGTATCCTGTCTGAGAAAATAAGCAGATACCTCTAAAAGAAGTAGTAAAATACACATGATTTGATTTGGAGAAATTTTCTCACTGATGCTAAGTTCTTGTCACTCCATGTCCTTCTGCTTTTCTATATCTGTAATTGCTTGAAAAAATTGCACACAGGATCATTTATTTTTTTAAAATATAGCTTGCCTACTTGCCTCAATACTAGTATGCTATAGAGACAATTGCTCAGTGAATTCAAAGTATTCCTGTTTTGAACATGTTTTATTTTAACTGTTCTACTGAGTTTCTGGTTCATGAGAAAAATGAGGACTGTTCATGCAGCTATTCACTGTAAGAGATACTCTTCCTTGTCAGATATTCAGAAGTTGATGCCAGCTATGGGTTGAACTGTGAAAGTGATTTTTGAGAAGCAAGTTCCAGATGTCTCTGGCTAGCCAGCATTTAGATTTGTTTGTTTGGGTTCTGAATATATTACATCAGTCTTTGTTGTGCATATTTCCTTTTTCACGTTAACTTTTTAAAAAGTCATCCAATATTTATATGTCTTTGAAATTTTTCATATTTTAATCCATTTAATTCTCTTATACCATGAATGAAACATTTAAACTTCTTTTGGCATTAATTATCTTTTGCAAGATACATGTTTGAGTGAGGCGCTGTTGAACTCGTTGCCTATAGTCAGTCTTATCAGAGTAGTCACCATGGTCTTTATTCTTCTTGAATAGTTAGATAAATATACTTTGGGGTAGTAAATACTGTGAATAAAACTTTCCTTTTGATTTACACGTCAGAATTTTTACCTACACCGTGCATCTCTATTAAACAATCTGTATTCCTTCTGCATGCTGGATTTCTTGTTAGTGCCAATGGCCACTGGGGTGATGTTGATTTAGAAGGAGGGGTAGAAATCCACCAGAGATTGTGCTAAGCTTGTGTTGTATTTAGCAATTATGTAATTAATTTAACAATACATTGTTTCACTTTATTTAATATTTTTAAATGGTGACTTTGTTGTCAGAGTAGAATCTTGAGTGCAGGTAGTCAAGTGATCCAAAAGTCCTTCAGAACTATGTTAAACCTGTGCCCTTCACCTTTAGTCGTATGAAAACACAATCCTTATGTCAGTTTAAAGCACAATTTTGCGTCATTTTCATAATGCAATTTGATGTATTATTTTGTTTGCCAGGATTCAGCATTATAGGATATTGATTTCAATATCTACCTCATGTAAAATCACAGGAATTTAAATACTGTGTCACTGGTAATTAGGAGCTGGCAGTCTGTTTTCTATTATCTTCTAAGAAGGTTTCTTGTTGAGTATTACTAATCCTTTCAAAATGCTGATATTGAAATACTTCCAAAAGACCACGTACACATATAGCCTACATCTTGGTATCCCAGATCAATAATATTTTAATTAATGAGGTTGTTGCTTCCCTTTGTGCCTAGTTGAGGTGCCAGGTCCTTGTTAAGTCTATATTGTAAATTATAGAAAGCTAATATGCTAGAAGAATTTACATCTAGCACCATAGGACCTTGTGTCAGATTGGTCATATTAATTCAGAACTTCAAAAGAATATTTTAAAAATGTTTATATTTTAATGTTACTACACTTCAAGGCTCACAGGCATTTTTGACCAAATATGCTTGATCTTTTGTCTCAGCTGCAGGTTGAGCTCCCTAGGAGTCTTTTAACAGTAAATGCTAGCCAAGGAGTTGTGGGAAAACATTTGGATTCCAAAACATATAATTTTATCCCATCATCATTACCGACCTGATGGATAGGAATGGGGAAACATCCTGGCAATTAAAACCAGTGCCTGATAAAAATAGCTTTATGTAGAGGCTAACATTAACATATGCAGCTTGAAGGGGTTATGTTTCTTTTAATAAACTTATTAAAATAGGTTGGTAATTTAAAACAAAAAGGTTCATCTATCTCTCTTGGTGAATTTAATATGATGTTTTATCTTCCATAAAGCTTGATGTTCCTTTCAGCAAATATGAAACCATACCAGCTTCTGGAAAAATGCTTTGTCTGATCTATTGCTCTGTAGATGAAAGTTGTGTACCTTCATAAACACATGATTTTACAGAATAGTGAACAGCATTTTGAGGTGTTGCATACCTTTTTGTACCTGAGGAGTAAATTATAAAGACTGAAGTATACTTCTTTCAGGGAATGATTTGGTAGAACATTGCAGCAAAATACTTTTACCTGTGTTATATGTAGAATTGACTAGCAAAGTTAGGATATGTAATACTTTGATGCCTTTATTTAGTTCTACGCTGACCCAGGATCATAATTTAATCTTTTGCAAAAGATGTGCACTTTCATTGAATGACAGTTTCTCTTTCTGTACTGTGGTGATGGTATCTGAGAGCATCATGAGCACTTTACTGGCCTGGATTATATTGTCAATTGCGCAGAACTCAACCTTGAAGCTCAGATGCTCTTCTGCCAAGCTAAAAAGTAGTTGTATGCAGTGAGTTCATGGTAATGTATAGCCATTCTCCTGGATCTTGGAGTAGAATCAGTAGAGTCAATGAGCACTTCAATGCACAAAATACCTGTGGTAACTAATGACCTAATGAAGTAGGGAAAAGCACGTGGTTTTGGTATGCCGTTGTTTCCTCAGTGACCCGAGCTGGTTCACACCGTTTCTCCAGTTTGTTTTCTCCGTCTGTGAAGTTAAACCAGTGACACTCCATACATGCTACTTTTGTACTGTAATTTTCCTGGTCATCAGGTACTTGAAAGATCAGAATTTCTGTTAGAGATCTAGTAGGGGAAGTCAAGACTTGAAGCTCCTTTTACTGTAGGTCAACCACTTTAGTCTACAGAACTGATACTTGTCAGTTGGCTTTGAAGTTGCTGACATTCCTACTGCCTATCCATAGCTGAGTGTTCAGAATAGTGTGGTTTTTCTTGTGTACAACTCGTCTGCCACTGCTTTCCATTGGTCTGACTAGACTTTGGAAATTATGTCAACTGCCAATCACATTTCCTTTGACAATTCAGCTCTTCTTATAGTCATAACAGTTCTCATCCTTTCCAACATTACACCTGTACAAAAGCCATCCTTATTACTGTTAAAAGATCTAAGGTTTAATGTCTGAGGATAGCGAAGAACTCTGGTTCCCAGTCAATGACTGTATAATTTTTTTAAAGTTTCATTTTCTTCCTTTTTCAGTGAGAAATCTGGGGGTGAAAGTGGGAGGTGGCCTCAGTCATGCCTGGTTTGAGCTTGTAAAGAAATGAGACAGGGGTATGCTGACAGCAAATCTATAAGAACAGGGTTATATGATAAGAATTGAGATTTCCTTAATTTTGTGGAGTGGATTATGAACCTAGAACTATTCAGCTAGCTCCTATTAAGCAGCAAACTTGGTGCCTTTTAGATAGCTCTAAAAAATGTGTTCTGTTTTCATTTTTCACTGGAGTCGATTTGAAGTCCCATTGACTCAAGTTTAGAATTAGGGCAAACCTGATAACCTGCTGATTCTGAATTTACATTCAAGTGGGAATATGAAAACAGAGAGATCTAGGGCAAATTAAATAACCTGCTGATTTTGACTGTAGTATTCTTCTGGGAATATCTATGGAGAAAATGCTTTCATAAATTCTGATATTTATTACCATCATCATCTTCATGATTATAATTATTCATTAGTTTAATATGTGCCTTATGAACCATGATGAAAGAGTAAAGCTATATGACTAATTTTGTCTTATACTTAAGACACTGTAATTTGAGGAAAAATCTGTTTTACAAAAAAAAAATGGATGTTGTATTCACTAGAATCACTTTTAGGAGTTGCTGCTACTACAAACTGTGAAACACTGTATTTTACTTATGTAGGTGTTACGTACTAACAATGCTATGCAGGTGTGCAAGTTGCAGATTCCTTTTAGACTGTGCCTCATTGCACAAGGTCTTGAAATGAGAAGGTTTGACTTTTTGGTGATTTTTGTCTAGAGAAAGGGCTTTGTGTTGCTCAAGGCAGAGAAACTAGATTGGTGCTTCTCACAGTGCTGTCTGTTTGTAATTAAGGGAATGCATACAGCCTTTGAGGAGGTCACTGACATTGCACTATGCAATTGAAGATGCATGTCACAGTTCCAAAGTTTCTGAATTACATCTTAATTTCTGATACAGAATGACCTTCATGTTGGTCTTCTTTCTCTTCTGTGCTTTTTAGCTTTAACAAAAGATTTTTTAAAAATGACACTTCTGTCAAAGGAGGTATTTCTGTTGGGAAATGACTCCTTGAGAAAGATTGCACGTATATATTATAAATTATATGTACTTTCTTTTGAAGAAGTATATGGAAAATCACAAAATCAGTTGAGTAGACATGGGGTAAAGTTCTGTATCTCAATAATGCAATTTTCTTTAGAAGCTTGTCCTGACTCTGTTTCTAAAGGTGTCAATAGAAATGTTCACACACACACGCACGCACACATCAGCATTTATACAATGGGTGTTTGGGGCACAACCATGATGAATAGCTTTAGGATGAATTATGATCTTGTGATGCAAAGATTATATTAATTATTAACAAAAATGTGTGAATTGGGCCCTATTACTAGGGGGAAAAAAAGTGCTCTTCAACTCTCTTAAGAAAGATGTTATATTTCCCCATTCTATATCATGCAGGAGTGAGAAAAGTGATTTAAAAAAGTTTGGATTCCACTGATTATTGCTCAGCAACAGGCTTTCATTTTACATTTGTAAAATTATTTGTACATTTTACATTTGTAAAATCAGACTCTTAACCTGTAAGGTCCAGGGGCAGAAGTCAGAGAGGCCAGTGAGACACTGCATCTTCTTCCCAGACTACACACACTGCTATGTGTAAGCACAATGATTTTCAGTAATAGAACTTTTTACCTGCTCTTGTTGCAAATCCACTGACAACCACATTCATGTTTACATCCAGAGATTTTATCTAGTCTCTTATCATTGACTGGATCCCATTTTCTTTAGTGTCACTGGAATCTTTAAAAAGCAGACTCTTTCTTGCACACTATAAGTACCTACATCATTCAAGTTTGCTACTCAGTCCCGTATTACCCATTGTGATACTGTGAGTCATGATGGTGGGTTTTGTAAATCTTAAACCATGAAAGCATGCACAGTGATGCAAGTGAATAAAATTTCCTTCCAATTTGTTCACTATTAAAAAAAAAAAGGAAAACAAACATAAACATATCCATTGCAATATAAGTTAATGGCACCACAGAATTCAGAAGCAAAGATGCCTTCATTGAGTGGTGACTTTCATCCTTTTTTTCTTGCTTGTGTTTAAGCATAGAATTTGTCTCTCCATTTTATTCACATTTGCATTAAAAAATAATAAAAAGCAGTTAGTGATGCTGTATCTATTGTGATAATGGCATACCTAATTCAAAAAGTATGCCTCTAAGAGCTTAGTAATATTTAGTTCTTTTGATGTTTTACTTTAATATGGGATTATTGGTCCTTGCATAGCCTAAATATATCAAGTGAGCTGAGTACAGGTTTCCATGTTACTCAACTTTGCTCTTCCTTAGTTCCCTCATCAGAAATTTGAAATCAAAAGATACTGTGCAATTTCAATTTCATCTGTTTCTGGGTATCCATTACGAAATAATGTTTAATTACATGATCATATAGCACTTTATCCTCAAGCTTACTGCCTCGTTCAGTACATAGGCTGATAATAAGTTCTTCAATATTTTGTTTTCTCCTTGCTGTTCAGTTTGTAGCCCTGAACCTTATTTATCATCCCTATTCAAATCAGCTCTGAAGAGAAATTAGTAATTTTTCCCTGGGCTTTTCTAAGGTTTTCATAGCGACATCTGAGCTGCTATGGAAATATTAATAATTACACAATGCCCATGTAAGATGACAGATGCTATTAACCCCTTCGTAGAGGAGAACTGAGGCAAACAAGACTGCAGGTAAAAACATTCACTGAGTGCCCATCTGAAGTTTTTCTGATTACTTCATATATAATACCACATACTTTAAGCATCCACTATAACTTCAAAGTACAGCTTTCCCTGCCTTCAGATTAGAGATCTGAGTGATCAGCACTGCGTATTCTGGGATATTCAGCACGGCACACTCTCCAAAGGTGCAAATATCCTGAACAACATTAGGGATGACCACCCAGAAAATGCCTGTCTTTAAAAACCTGACCAAAATCACATGGTATTTTTAGGAGAGAAGGGGACAGAATATATTTTTTCCACACAGCATTCACCTCTCCTTGCTATGAGGTACACCCCACTCCTTTTCAGCAAAGTTTCGTATACTGCAGGGGCAAGTGCACTGCTCATTGCCACAAGAGCTTTCTTTGTTACTCGGTCATTACTTATTGCTAAGAATAGTCCTGTGTACAGATGAAGTGAAGGAAGCTCTGGAGACAATTGCATTAAACTGTGTAATTAAAGGCTATATCTTACCCTATATGAATAAAGTAGATGGATCTAAGTTGTGTAAGAAGCCTTATGTCTCAGAGCTGCTATTTTTGCCTTTGCTGCCCAAAGAACATTCTTTTAAGATAGTAAAATAGTCAGTGTGTATAATTTTTTTTAGATTTTAAAAACTTAATTCCCACACAGACATCTCAGCCCCAGCCATTGTGCTTTCTGCACTTGAATGAGGAAGCTCCCTTTCCTCAGGGCCCACTCCCAGCAGGGAAGTTGCTGTTGAATTGACACTTTCCCTGGTCCAAAACTGGGTAAGCTGGACCTAGCATAGGCTACAGAGACCAAGAAGACCTGCTGAGGCTGAAGTTAACACAGTCTTTCAGGAGCTGACTAGTACAATCCAAGACATCTCCACTAATGCTGTACAAACGTATTTTTGAGAAAATTTGCAACTTGAACAGATTGTGGTGGGCTTTCAAGGGGTTGACAAAAGGCTCGAACATGAAAGTCAAGTTACTCCTGCCCAAATGTTTTTTATATTTCTGCTTCAAAATAAGACTGAAGTCAAAAGGAATCAGAATGGAAATTAAAGTTACTTAGAGTTCCCTTGGGGAGATACTACTGCTAGCATAAATGTCAGGTTTTCAGCTGAGAATTTTTGTGACTAGATAAAATATATTTTTTTAAGACTGAAAAAAAGAAACAAAAGACTTGGACAAAATTGTTTCAGTAAATTTCAGAACCATTTTTTCCAGTGAATTGAGTTTTTAAAATAAAATATAGGCATGGTATTTGCACATCTGCTTATCAGTGTTGCCATTAAAGTTCCTTAAAATTATTTCTTAAACTCTTCCTGTAAAAATTGTATATAAGGAATAGTATAGCCACAGTACAATATTCTGTAGACAAGACACAGAAATGCAGTGTTTGTCTTTGATGTGAGCAGCCAATATTTTTAAGACACTTATGTCTTTATAAGAGCTACATTTATTAATGTTCCAGGTCCTTTGAACACACCCTTATTATTGTTCTCCTTATGCAGAGATGTTTACTTTCTCTATGTACAGAACTAGTTTCTCTTTCTTTCCCTGCATGTTAAAAAAAAAATTATGAAGATAAAAAATATTTATCTTCCCTTTTTCTTTCTATGATTTATATATGTTATACTATGTCCTATTTACCTAGACAGAAGACAAATAAGAATCTTTTAGGGCAGGAGGTAAAAAATTCCCAGTGAACTTTTTTATGATCACTTAATTCACAGATGGTCCCACTGTATTTATTTGGATTATTTGTATGAATAATTTTATCCCCTTGATCCACAGTATAAACTAATGTGTGTACTAGTATGCTGCAGATAACGATACTTATTTTAATAATACAATATGGCTATTTAAAAGCATATGATTATCCTATATGTTACCTCATGGTATTTAATCATCTAGTGACATTTTAAGGAATATTAAATGTTATTACTCCCACTGATTTAAATGGGACTAAATGTGTTAGAATGAATAGAAAATTTTTTAAAATAAAAAAAGTGCAATGATCAAAAGAAGAATTTAAAATTGTGGTTTGACCATAATCAGATACAAGCTAAACTGCAGAATCATAGACAACCAATCTATATTTACAATTTTTGGAGATAACTATTCATGGCTTTACATATCATAAATGTCATACCTAGTATGTAATCTAATTAGATTCAGCTTTAGAAATACCTTTTTTAATGCATAATGATGAATTTAACTCAGATGTCTGTATGCATATAAATTGTCTTCAAGCTCAACGTATGTGTCATTTACCACCTTTACTGCATTTCCTAGAAAAGAATTGTAGTGCTATTTCTTTAGGAAAGCTTAAATTCTGCAGCAAAATAGTACCAGTCAGAAATCCAAGTCCTATGTAACATCCCTAAAGGCTGTTTTTTGCTAAGCAATGAAGGGAGTATAATTTAATACAGTCTGATTTTACTGTCATTTAAAATATGTCCCTAGCTCAGCAGTGCTGTTCTGCAAACTTTTTTTTTTTTTTTTGAAATATAGAAGATATATACAAAGAGTGAAAGAAAAGTTTAATAGACTAATGGGACCATAGCATATCAATAAAAATGTATTGACACTTCGATCACCATTAAATCTACTACCTGCACTTAGCAGACTTCTCAAAATATTAGTTTCTGTGATTGTTTACAGCATTCATGCATTTCATAAACAAGCTAAAAATGCTTCTCAATTTAATAAGTATATAGAAAACAACTTGTCCTAAATGTAACTTTACGAAGACTCTTCAATTAAAAAAAAAAAAAAAAAATTAAAAGCAATACTTCTGTTATTAACAAGAGGTATCTCTATTTTACAATTGTTTAAGTGTTATCTCTGGGATTTATAACAGTAAGATTGAAAATTAGGTAGTCTTCAGTATCTTTTAAATTGATGCAAATATTATTTTATATTAGAAATTTTCATTTCTAACAGCAAATGAAGCTGACTGCTCTAAGTGAAACAATATGGCCACTGCAGCTAAAGTTAATTCTCTCTCACATCTACCCCTAACACATGGGAAACTATGCTGCAGCTTGGTCCTGCCACAAGGGTTTGGGTAAAGAGAAATAATTCTCTAGGGAGGACTTGGCTAAATTCAGATTGTTTGGATAGAGCAGTTCCTCTGGCAATTCTACCAGTTGATCTAAAGGGGCAAACTGGAGTTTTCTGATAGCAGATATGCAGTAGCATAAGGGGAGCCAAGGTCTTTGCCCTCTCAGCTACAGGGGAAGTGAGCATGTGACTCTTGTCATGAGCATCTGACTCTTGAATTTCTGTCCATATAGCTGTGATTGATTCCTACAAGCATTATTTATCAATGTTTTGGCCAGAAAAAAAAAATTATTTCAGTGATTTGAAAAATATTTTCTCTCTTTTAAAAGGAGTCTGTTTTCAAAGCTATATAAGGTAAAACTTGTCTCTCAATATTCCTGGTAGCCTCACTATACTATATGTTAATAAAAATCATGAATTTTTTCAGTTGAATTTGGGAACTGGACCTCCATTTTCTGTAGCCCACTAGCATCACTTTTAAATCAAATCTTAGGAAACCTCTTAGTAACAAAATTTTCATAGCTGTCAAAAGTATTTTTGAGAGTTGCTTTCCTTTTTCCTACGTTCAAAACAGGTTCCTGCATTTATTAATTTTCTTTAAGTTTTTCAGCTGAATTTCAATATGACTTGGTGTTTTTTCTGACTTTATACAAAGGATAGCTTGAAAACTGTTGATAAAATAAGAGACTGGCGATGTTGTTGAAACAAACCTTTGGTAACCGAATAAATGATACCGGGAGAAGAGTGTAACAAAAATATCTGGAATTTTATTAGATATTACAGTAGTATATCATGCTCAGCCAAGTTGCAGTGAATTATTTGTCTCTGAATGTGTTGTGTACTGCCCGTGTCTAAAGGGTGTGCAACAGTCTCGCCACGAGTCTCATCCTCCACTTCTTACTGCAAGTTGTTCTTTCTGTTGGTTTTGTTTGATAAAAACTGCATGATACTTAACATACAACCAGCTGCAAGTTCTCCTCTGAAATGCTGGGTCCCTTCAGAAAATCATTTTAATTGTGATAGTGACCTTTGCTTCTAGGGTTTGCAACTGGGTTTTGTTTTGCAGAGTTGGCTGTGGTTAAGAAAAACTTATTGTGAAACAACCCTTTTTAGCTTTGTACCCAGATATTATTTCTTCTTTAGAAACTGGATCCTTCATAAATGATTACATCAGATGAATGGTAGACATCTGGAAGCATAAAATGGAAAAATAAAAAAAAAAGAGATGAAGAACTGAGAAGTAATTAAGTACTGGAAATGGGATTTGGAATTGCTATTTTATTTTCACTATTCTATTACAAGTTCTTTATATATCTCAAGTATTTAATCTTCCTCACAGTTTTTCATCCATAAAATAAGGTCAATAATATTCACTGCCTTCTTACCATTCCCTGTCTGTTTTGTTTAGTGGTGTCTGAGATTTCAGAGCATATTTTACTATATTCCTACCAATATCTCCTACAAGAGATGATGATCTAACTTATGGTTTTAGAAGTTACATATTATATACAATATTGAGCTGTAGTTAAGATGCAAACATTGGAGCAAAAGTAATGAATAAATTATTGTAACTTAGAGTATTCCAGATTGCTTTAGGGGCAACTAAATTCCTGATGTATTCATACATATTCTTTATAAACAAATGTTCTGCTTTGGAATAACCAATTTGTGTCTGATTTGTGGCTTATTTCTCAAAGCATGACATGGCAACGGGATCTGTTAAAAAGATTAGTGTATACTTGAGTAAAAAGATGTTTATTTGTAAAGGGGTCCTTCAGAATTGTACCATCAAAAGATTTTTAGTTTTATCTCCTTTGCAAGTAAAAGCGAAGATGGTTTTTGGGAATGAACTGAAAACCTCCTAAAATATGTGTAAAATTGTATTTTATTAGGACAAATGTCAGCTGATAAGAATTTACTTAGGCATACTTCACTATAATGGTACTTGCTGATGGTATTGTTTGAAGGATTTTAGAGCTTTCCAGCAAAAAGTGTTTGCAAAATGTCATAAAATGTCCTTTGTAGTAACAAAAAGGTGCCAGGGGGAAACAGTGATTTTACTTAATACCTGGTTACGTAAAGGCTATTTTGAACAAAACAGACTGATTAGCTAGTAAAAAGGAAAAAAAACCACTTCCCTAAATTTCTAGCTTTTTGGTTCCTTTGCTACTAGGATTTTACCTACAAGCATAAGATGAATTCCTTCATCTGTATTTGAATTGATATGAAGATCTGATTTTCATCAATGTAACAGTGGGATGATTCTCCTTGGGCAGTCTTTGAAAGGAAGAGAATATTCTTTCTGATTTCAGAAATTTTTGGGTCAGGGGGTTTGGTTCTACCTCTGACTGCTTTAGCTCTCTTTCGGAGAAGTTAGTTATTATTGTTCATGAAAAATATATCCAAATTTTTTGCTTTTACTAACTCTTTATAGAACAGTTTATGCAGAAATAATTCTAAACTGATCTTTATATAATGAAATAATATTATAAAGGTCTCAAGTATATGTAGCTTAAATGACTTTAGCTATAACATTTGATACCATGAATGTCTCATGAGGGTATCTTTAGATAACAGTTAGTAGACTAACAAGTAATTCACTTATTTTTCATGAACCATGGTTAGATGTGTATAAAAGAATGGATAGACTGCTCAAATGACTATATGAAAACATGTAACTGGAACCGAACAGACAGTCCATTGTTTACCATTTAGATAAAATGACTAAATAGAGTGTGTGACACCTGTGTCAGAGAAGATAGTCACCTACTTAAGAATGCAAAATATGCAGGAAAAAGAACTGATTAAATGTATGTGAAAGGGAATCATAGATTGCATTCCAGTTCCTGGATTGTTAGATATCACCATATGCTAGATGGTCTTGCATAGCCACTGCTGTGCTACCTCCTTTTCATGGGTACATGTGCATAATACATTCAACTGGACTGCACAGCTAAGCAAGGCTAATAAATCGGATCACAAGAAAAGAGTGATTAAATAGAAGCTCTGTCTAATGACACAGACAAAATCCCAGAATGAGCAATCCACAGTGCTTACCCAATGTTCTCAATTTCAGTTTGATTTTAAGTAGAATGACAAGGGGTTTTGAGAAAGCAAAGCACTTTGGCTAAATGAAATGTCAGCAAGTTTATGATGGCATGGAGAATTCAGTCCTTTAATTCTGTGAGCGAGTGTACTGAACATGTAAACCCATAATCAAAGGGAGAAAAATATTATCTATCTGTCATAAATGTTTAATCATTTATGGCATACAAAAAGAAAAACAATAACAAATGGACTGGTTACTTAGTAGTGTTAAACAGATTACTGGTGTTTGAAATAATATGTTATCGAGTAGAACAATGCTGATATGTTTATTTTATCTTCAAAATCTTTTTATTCTGATAATTTAATTTCACTAAATAGTGAGGAAATATAGAGTCAGTAGCTTTGAAGACCATAATATTACTCTGCTCCATCCTCTGGAAAAAATAAATCTTTGTTATAATTTACACATGTACTCAAGCATATTTTTTAATAGAAAAAACCATAAACATAACAAGATTTTATGAGTTTTTCCAGGCACAGATATACTTATTCACCTCTCACGAGGTCTGTAGGAATTTGCTGACACTTTCTTTTGTACGTTTGGTTACCATACCAGCTCCAAGAAGCAATCTGCCACAACACACAGGTATTTCCTAATCGTGCTAAACTATGGCAGAATATATTAAAAGGTAAAACAGCATATCTTCTGTGGTTCATTGCCCGATTACGTTATGAGTACGTCATATTCCTTCTCATGTCTTTCATTTTCATAACTGTCTATGTTGCCACCATAGGATCACTGGAGGTAGGGTACGTACTTAATGGAATAGTTTATGCTGTATCTGATACACCATTCCTAGGCAAAAAAATGAATTACTCCTTTTTTGAGACAACTAGTAATCTCTTTCAAAATGCTGCATTCTCAAATTCTGTATTTTTTAAATCACTAGTAAGATTTGCATGTGCCAAAAACCTGTTGCTACCTTTGACTGGCTGTTTTCAATAATAGTCTTGGACAAAAATTACATGTTCAGTTTCCTTAATAGAAAATATATATTTCCTTTAGGGGAAACATATTGAAAGTAATGTTTCCTCTCTATTTAATCTATACTGCAAGGTTCTATTTCAGCAAATGATGACACAGCACTTTTTTATTTTTGGGGGGTGGGGAAAGACATGCATTTTTATTCTACTGAAACTGCTTGCCTGAAAAGAAAATGTTTGGAGTCTGTAGGAATGTATCAAGTTTTTTCTGTACCCTTGTCATAAAACAGTTTTTAGCAGACACTATTTATCAACAGAAATTTGGGAATATTTAGGTGATATTTAAGAGACAAGATTATATGTTTATTTAGGGTTTCCTTGTGCCTCCTTTAAAAAACTCTCAAAATACAAGTAGATTTCAAGCTGTGAAAAAGATAGTTGCATAGTCATTAGATTTGGGACTTTGAATTCTGATCTAGAGATTTTGTAAATTTCTTTAAGAATAATACCAAGTTGACAAGTGATAATTAAATCACACATCAGCAATGAAGAACATAAATTTCTGATTGTTTTATCTTGCCACAAACTCCACATCCTCTTCTCAGATCCACCGAGTAATAAATTGCACAGTGCAATTTCATTCAACAACTAACTTGAGATAGAATAAAATCCTAAAGGTTTTATACTTACCCATTAATTGATAATAACATGCTAAATTTCAGATATATCCATCCGTATCTATTTCAGATATATATTTGGGGACTGTATTTGATTTTTTAAATTCAGTCTTTTTAAATGTCAGTGGATGTAAGTGTCATACTCAATTTCTACCTGGATCTACTTTCTCATAAAAAGACTAACAGACTTGGTTTTATTTGCTCTAATCCCTATGCAAAGATGTTAAGGAGGATTAGGTTATTCTTGGGTGAAATATAATTTCATTGTATTTTTAGAAATTTTATTATATAAAAATCTTTCATGAGCTACCTGACTTAAACAGCATGACTGTCAAAACTTTCTAGGTATGCTCAGGAACAGATTTTTTTTCCTTAAGTCCTCTTAAGAGGTCGCATTCTCTCTGTGCCTGAAGTGAGCCTGAAGGACTTTTAGCTTGTGGTCCGAACTGTATTTGTAGTGCATTCAAAATATAAGAATTAATGGGTTAGTGGGTTCTGCACTAAATACCATTTTAGTATAAAATTTTCGTTGCATTCAAATCTAGGAAAATTTTGTCATTCACAAAATTTGTTTGTGGATTTGGTGGTATGGTTACACCCATTCTGATGCATGAGAGTTCTCTTGGATCAAATAATGATAAAAGCAATCTGACATCATTTGTGCCCCTTGTGATCTCAAATGCCTGAAAACTGTCTTAACTGTGGTTTGTATTTGCATTACTCCTTCTGGTACATGCCTGTGAAAGAAAGGGTTAACAAATAGAAGTTACCTAGCTTGCTGAGGGAATGTAAACACATTTTTTTATTCTTTCTTATCTCACCTAGATCTAGAGATAAGATCTATTTTTTTTAGGCTGTTTCCACAAGGACCTTGTTGATTTGTCTCTTTGGCGAAGAATAATTATTGTCCTGCACTTCTCTTTTTGACAAGCCAGAATATTTTTGTTTGAATTTGTGTTCCACTTACAGAGAAAAAGACTGTATTCAGAAGTATAATTACATATGAAAGGATTACAAATTATATAGAGTAAAGAATACTGAAAGGAGAATTCTTATACAATACATGTGAAATTGAAACAAGAACTTCATTTTGTGGAGCATTTCCTAATGAATATTATATGTCTGTGCTGTGAAAAGATAAAAATTGATATAACCAGTTGTATGAAAAAAAGAAAGAAGTATCTATTTCTTGTTATGGAGATACACCAGTCTTCTGAGTGACAAAATGAAGGACATATTTTAAGCTCATCGATTAAAGGTCAGTATAGAATCCAAGGAAAAGGAAAGAAATCTATCACTCAGGTGTACTCTTAAAAGCAGAAAAATAGGATACTTGCTTCTGTAAGAGATGAGATTGCTGGAAATGCAGTTCAAGAGCTCTCTGAGGGGTAAGACCTTCAAACTGGCCATTTCAATGAGTAGCCATTCTTGAGGAAATTATCAAGTAAACTAACCATATGGCCAGTCTGGAGCATGGGAAAAAATAGTAGTAAAGCAGCAGGATGCTGTTGGACTATATATTGTTTTACTCAGAACAGGTGCTTTCACATTATATTTAGGAAGTGTCCAAGAACTAATAACTGACAGCAATACTAAGGTCAGAATCTGATAGCAGCACTGACTGTATCTTATCTTGGGAAAGCTAGCTATAAGGTATCATTTTCCTAGAGGATATCCTGGAACTTAATCTCTGACTAGGTGAAGATTCTTCTATGCTTATTTGGCTCTCTATCAGCTGAAAAAGTGTCTCCCCCAATTCATATTTTTCTCTTCACTCTTCTATTCCCTTTACATTTCTGTTTTATTTTTGCATTCCTATTGTTTGTGCTCTTTTTTCTTAGTCTTGCACTTTAATTCTTTAATTCCTAAAATTTAAATAAAGCAACCCAAAAGAGTCAAGTCCAGTAACATTCCATGTTCTCATGACTTACTTCTCCAAACAGGCTGGTTCAGACTTCTGAATTTGTTGATCAGAGCAACCAGTCAGAGCCTTCTATCAGCATACAAGTCCATCATCACAGTATGCATTTGCCCTCATTTTCATTTAAACTTCTGCAAAATTATTGTTTTGACTCTGCACCATGTGAAGTGTGGAGCTGTGTAAAGGTGATTATTTAATCTGAATTGAACAACATTTTTAAGCCAGTAGTGTATACATAATGTGTATACAGTGTGTGTAGACAGTGTAGTATACATACTACAAGACTAGTATCTCTAAACATTTCCAGCTTGTGGTAATATGATTATATAATTTGGATTTTATCTGCCACAAATTTCATGCTTTAGAAAGATACTAGTTAATTGGTCCAGGTTCCATTAATCACCAAAAGCCTTCAGGTCAGTGTAAACATTTGTTGAAATGTCTTGCTGACTTTTCTACTGGACTATGACTATATGCTTCCTATTGGTTCTGCTCACAACTGTATGCCAAAAAATGCCATATAATCTTCAGTTCAGCACTTCAACAATCTGCTGGTGATGTCTCTGTGACAGTCAGCTGCACTCATTTCACTGCAGGGCTCCTTCTCTTTTACTTTACGTGCCATTCCAATTTAAGAAGATATACCTGTTACTATCCATTACTCTTTTTTTTTTTTTTTTTGTAAATGAATATGATACTCATCTTATGTTGATCATGTTCTCCAGAAATGACAGGATGTCTGCGATTCCCATGAAGTTTCCTTTTAACATTCCCCAGTTATCACATCGTCTGATTTGCATTGCTGATTCTTTTTTGATGTTGAACAACATTCCACTAAAATTTCCTCCCTCAGATATTTCATTCTTATACTAAGTCAGTATTACTCATATTCCTTATTGAATGATATTAAACACAGTAATAAAGATAAGGAAATATATGTAGCAATTATAATTGGTTTTAGATGGCCTGTGTTACTGCAGATGGCCTCTATAGTTCTGAAGGGTTTATGGGAAATATTTTATTCCTTTAGAATCTCCTTGAGTTCCCTACCACTCCCCTTGCTGCCAAGTCTTCCCATTTCTGTTCCTTAATATCAATTCCTTTTCCATTTCTCCATTTCCAATTTTCAGTGATGTTTGCCTCTTCATTTCAACCTTCCCAGTTTTACCCCCAACCTATGTTTTCTATAAAGACCTGACTAAGGGGTTTACTGTTCAAGGGGCTCACTCTTCTTTATTCAGTGTATTTATTCTTTTGCTTATTTGTCTCCTTCGGACCACTCTCTCTGGCCTTCGGTCACTGCTTGTAATGATGTAAGGTGTAATTTCATATAACTTCTTTTTATTGCTGTCTCCAAAGGTGGGATTTAGAAAGCTTTAACATGGTGGTGTGTTGTAATGCTACCTAATCTATTACAAAATACACTTCAGTAAATGTATATCATACGGTTTCTTATAAACGTACCTAGAAAGTGACACAAATGGAACAACAGAGCACCAGGACCTCCGGCTCGAAGTTGTTAATGCAGTTCGTAAAAGAAATCTACATGCAGTATTACAGAGCTCTCATGTCTTGAAAATCACATTGAAACAAAACTGAATACATTTTATATTGAAAAAGTTAAAACCAAACTGCCTACAGAAGCTATTTTTGCTGCCCACGTTTGGATTTGACACAGAAGCAGCGTGTGTGGTTTCCAGTGCACGCCCTGTAATGCAGCTGTTGTTGTTTCTTGTCCTCTGAATCAAGGTTCAAATGTGCTGGCAGAGAAGCCTCACTGGCGTTGCAGGGGATAGGAAATGCTCCAAGAAAGACAGCTGCCTGTGACTTCTGTGAAATGCAATTGCCTGTGAAGATCAGCAGATAAAGTGAATGCAATTTCATTCTAAGTGATTCTGAAACCCACACTGGACCTGTAGTCAAAAAGCTAACTTTGCTTTTATCTCACCACTCTAGCGCTTCAGTCATGGAGAGGTCCAAGTGAGTTATTAACAAAAAAACAACTAAGGCTTGATTTGGGGTGAGTTTTTTGCTCTTCAGAACCAAAATAGCTGAGGAAGTAAAAAAAAAAATAATCCAAAAATCAACAGCAAAAAGAAAGGAATTAATCAATTTACCTTACTAGCAACACATTATACATTACCAAGAGAAAATGAAAGCAATGAGGAAAAAATCTAATGTTATAGCTTATAAATTGCAGATTGCCTGTTTGTGAGGCATAAAAATCAATTATAGTCTATAAAGATTATAATGGTATCACTGAAGGTTTGGAAACACTGTCTGTCATTAGAATTCATGAGGGGATATATTAGCCTTTCCCTCTGTAAAGATTTTACGTTCATCATGTGATGATGTGGAGGCCAGGTAGGCTAGCTCAGCCTGTAAGTCAGTCTGCCATGAGGCTGAAGCTCAAGGAAGCTGGGGAGCTCCTTATGGTAGAACTTCTGTTACCTGTGGCAGCGCTTTACCTGGCATTTCCCATGGAAGTGGAGTATTTCCTTTTGTTCTTACTTTTCTCATTGCCAAGGAAAGAATGAAAGGAATGATCTATCCCCTAACGCTGAAAACATAATAAAAACATGGGCTAAACTCTGTTTCTAACCTGAAATAATTAAGGAGGCAGACAGTCAAGGTCTTTCAGCAATAGCTAACGAGGAAAGGAAGCATGGCAGTGCATTGTGTGCCTGAGCTCAGGAGAGGGGGAACACATTTATCCTTTTAACATTTGATCTCCTTGATTTTAACCTTTAATTACATCAGTGACTCTGTATATGAGAGGGGAATTAGAGCCTATTCTAAACTGTGAATTTTAAAACCTGTTTTTCTATAGGGATAAATAATTTATACAGTCTTGCAATCCAGCAATTTAATGAGCCCTTATGCATGAAAACAAATTTATAGCTCTTCTTAGCTACTGCAGAGCTATTCAGTAAAAATATCTGGGGTGAAAACAGGCAGAAGTTGTGTACAGCTTCTGGGATCTCACTTGAATTTTAAAAAAAATGGTGATGCTGCGATAATTGTCTTCAGAATTGTTAAATTACCGTTTGACTGCTGTAATGATCTGGAGCCACCAAATATATGTTTAGTCCATGATTATCTAATGCTATATCCTGTATAATACAGGCCAAACAATTCCATGTGGTAATTTTTTAAGGAAAGGGAAATTCAAAGGAAATTAGCTTACATATAACTCTGAGAGTTTAAAGGTGAACAAAGTTTTATTGAATTTTTTTTTATAACTAAAGGTCTCTCTTAAAAACTGAAACAGGAAAGTACCTTCAGGAGAATGTGGTGTGGAGACACAGAAAACAATGTTTACCACTCACGTCTTTTACTCTATCTCTAGATGGTCCCTACTACTGTATTATAATAGTAGAAAATCTACTTCAGAAAACATTAAGTTTTCTTTTAATTTTGAAGCACAAACTTATTACAATATGCCTACTGATTAAAATATGCTTACACATAGCTAAGCTGAATGTTTTTTTTAATGAAGTGATTCATCATTAGAATATTATTAAGAATTTTAATGAGATACTCCCACAGAAACATGCCAGTTGTAAGAAATATTTCATCAGAAATAATCTTCATTTTAGTGTAGAAGCAGAGAGCTACATCCCTGCAGCATCAATAGCTTAGTGGCTAGGGCATTTATCTCCAGTGCCTGTTTTTTTGAATAAAGTGGATATATATGTGTGTGTGTGTATATATATAATATAAGTAAAATTCTCTTTAGAATAAATTTTACCTACCTGGGCAAGTGCATCTCATATCAAAACACAAAAACATGAACATGTAAAAAGATGAAAGGGACCTTTTTCTCTTCTGGTTGAAAGCAATCTGAAAAAGCCTTTACAATTTTTCTTGAAGTTAAGTTGAAGTCTTAGCTCCAGTTGCAGAACACTAGAGAGAAGATCTTTTAAAACGTAGTGTATTATTGAGCATGTTCTTCTGACAATGTCATATGCAAGGCATATGAACTTTATAGTGGTATTTGTGAGGATGTCTTTTTCTAGAGCCAGACCTGTCAAGGTGCCTGAGATGACCCGTCTTTCCCAAAAATGATGACTTTTCCAGAGGGCAGAGAGCAACAGCTAGGATAATGCATATAGAAGCTGCAAAGCCATATCTCCATTTCTCATAGTCCTTAGAGATTAATTCACAGTAATGCTTTTATTCCGTACTCCCTTGTAGTCATAAAAGAAGAAAAGGAAAAAAAAAGTGGAAAAAACAACAGAAAGCATCAAAGAGTTGGTAGCCTGCTGTATAAGTTTGTTTTGAAAATAATTTACCTATATTTTACCCTTATGCAATAAGTATGTTTAAGCCAGTGTCTTTATAAATTAATGTCAGGACATTTTAGTCAGGACATTAATGTCAGGACTTATGTTGGTGGGAAAATTCCATGAGGGACACTGCCTAAGTCTTGTTAACTATCAAATAGTGATTTCCTTTAGCATTTTTGATTAGCACTGAAAGACAAGATTTGAAGAAGTCATACATAAATGTGTGTCACATTTTCACATGGAATTGCTAAAGTTCCAAAATCACTTGACCCTAAACAGATCTTTATGCCTATTTTTTTTTTTCATTTATGACATCTATTTGCCAAATCCTGGCCACATCACTTTTAATTGAAATGTATGAATGCTTCTGGCAAGTAAAAAGGTAAGCTCCTTCTCATGCATCTGTCAGAAAGCAGAAAAGAATCTTGATTTCCTTTGTTCAGGACATCTATACTGATATTAAGCTATAAAATGGCTTCCTTGTTTCAGCTGACTTACTTGAATGAGAGATGTAGTGCCCAAATGGCTTGGTCCTTGACAGTCTCTCTGGGAGTCAGGAGGTGTTAAATAAACGAGAACCTTATTGAGCATTTAACATACAAGCCTGGAGCTTTAAGTTATATTACCTAAGAATGGCATAGCCATTAGTATATCATTGCATTCATTAGTTTTTCTGACCACTTTGGGACTGCTGCTTACTCACCTGCAAAGGAGAATTGGTTATTTCCTGCTTTTAAAAGTACTACATATGCAAGTTTTCAGTTTTAGTTTATGTAATGTAGTTAAAGAGACACTTAGATATATCTATAGTATCTGAATGAGTTAATAGTTAGAAAGAGCTGACAACTTATGTTAGAAAGAATTTGATATATTTATGTAATTTTTTTAAGATTCTTTTATAGCCACATTGGCTTAGACTCTAACAATTTGTGTTCCATAACATTTTCTAACTGAAGAACTTGAGATAGAAATATCCCTAAAAAAGGACATATAACACAGTTGTTTTTCCTTTAAATTAGCACAGAATACTTTCTGTCATAGCAGAACATTTAGTGAGCTAAATCTTGTTTAGACAAATACCTGAAAGATGTGAAAGTAATAAAAGGAAGAGTGTAATGAATAAGCACTGCTATTGTTATGCTACAGAAATATTAATCCATGGCCTCAATATCATCATGCCTTGAGTGAAGATGCCACTTAAGAAAATAACAATGTTTTAGGGCTCTACTGAAAGATTTGATATTTAATTGTGTTTGTTGATCAAAAAGCATAAGAGACATAACAATAAACATGTGAAATCTCCATATTCTAATGATAATGGTTAGCTTTAGTTCTCTGTCTAGACCTGCTAAATGCTGCTAAGTGAATTACTGAATACAATGATAAGTGATTCAATTAATTTTCTAGATGCCAGCAGAAGTTGTATAACAAATAAAGGAAAAGGTACATAGGCATATTCTCACACCTTTATACCTTGACAGCCCAGAAGTGTTAAGAGTAGAAGGGCAAGTGGCTACAGTGCCTTAACAGAGAGGAAGGCAGATAAAACCATTTCTTTTTAATGTGGCTGCTAATTACAATGCCTCCTTTTTATTACTGATTATATCCTTTGAAAACTGAATAAAATAATGAATTAGTTATGTACGGATTAGGGATGTCATTCTCATGGAGAACTATTTTTTGGGAAAATAAACTCAATGCCAGACATCTGGAAGGGAAAAGGAAAAAAAATGTTCACTTCTTAAAGTTATTTTTTTCGGTGAAGTTAAATGGCAACTAAAGAAAAAGAATAGCTTGATTATACACATGAAAATTCTGTATCCTTCCTCATTTTGAAGACAAGCATATTTTTGTTTATTTCATCATAGTTTCATACTATACATGATAAAAAGGTATAATGATGCAAATGTGGCTAAGAACAAAAGTGGGAGAAGAACAGAATGAATTTAAGAACACAGCAGAAGTATGCAAAAAAGTAATACCAGGAAAGAGGGAAAAAAAAATAATTTCATATGCCTAGAAAGCAAGAGTATGAAAGGCAAATTTTAAGATGATGAAATTAAAGGTATGTACCTCTATGCAACAGAAGTTGCAAAGAAGAATGTAACAGAAGAGTACTGAAACAAAACCATATAAAACAGCGAAAGTAATAAATAACATTACAAATACAATATTCTTTCCTGGATAAATAGACCACAGTTCGATTAAGTTCAGTTTCAGCTATACTTATTACTGACAGCCTGGTCTACACTAGCAATTTCCCTGTGGTAATTAAAACAAATCATTGACTTGCAGTAGTTATAGCTGAACTTTTTGCATCTCTGCAGTATCTAGGATGGGCCTGGCTTGGTGTTATATGTCTTCCCACAAGGTGCATTAATATTATCCTTAAATTAAAGTAGTCCCACAAGCCTGTGCTTCCACAAGCACAGATTTCCCTAGGAAGCAGCATGCTTAGCAACACTGGTATCCATGGCAGTATCTACGACGTACGAGTCTAAATGTGGAAGCTGTTTCCTCTTTCACAGTTTTCTATGTCACTACAATCATGCTGCCTGCCATCAGCTCCAGCCCTCATTCACAAGCTGAAGTCAGAACATGTACAGACGCACGGGAGACACGGTCTGATGACTGCACTTTCCCTCTGCAAAGACCCCACTGCCTGTGGTGCTGTTTCAGGATCCTGGTGTCAGCTGTGGGAAAGGAAATGGCTCGGATACAACCACAGAGGCCACTGTCCCAAACTGAAGTTCCCAGGCACCAAATGGCAAGACTACATTATACCCTGGACCCTTTACCAGAAAAAAAATAACTTTTGAAACCCTGTGCCAGGAAATCATGCGCTATCTTTACCACAAACAACAGTGGTGTTTTGGAGGTGTAACTGCACCCTGTCTGCCTGCAGAGCAGTGATGTAATGCCCAGGTGCAATTTGGTCAGTTCTGCACCAGATAATGACTGGCTGAAGCTGCTCCACATTGCAGAGCCTCTCTAGGAGCACGGGAGAGCCATTTCATCCAGGCAGCAACTGTGAGGGCTGGATGCTGCAGCCACTGTGATGGCCAGGAGGTCTCCAGCATCCACAGCCTATCTTTGAGGCTTTCATTGGGGTGGTCGATGGCTCCTTTCCCCTTGGCTATGGCTTTTTACTCTTCTTCTCCTCCCCTCTCCATCTATTCCTCAGCAGCTGTGCCCTCTTTCATCCCCCAAAGCCTATGTTTGCAGCTTTGCCATCCCGCCCATCCCTCTGCAGCTGTTTCGCCGTGTTCCCAGGACTCTGTTTTGGCTCCTGGTGCCTCTCCCCTGGCCGCAGCAGCTGCCTGGCTCTGCCCCGTGGAGGCTCTGCCCCGGCGGAACGGTGCGTCCCCTTCTTTCCCAGGACTCTGCTCTCCGCCCTGGCCTGGAGCCGGGATGCTTTCTGCTCTGCCACTCCCCCAGAGCCAATCTCTGCCTTCGGCTCCTTCCCAGGAGCCTGGCCTCATCCCCAGCAGCTGGTGCCTTCTCTCTCTGCTACGACTTTGGCTCTAGACCCTTCTGCGTCCTTATCCCCCTTCCCAGACCCCAGTCCCGAGCTTCCCAGCCAGCCCTCCGCAGCTGTTCCCGGGCACCTGCCCCTGCGCTGCTCTCAGTCCCCTTCCCCGTCTCCGCGGCCGCAGCAGCTGTCGCTCCTCCCTTCCTCCCATGCCAACCCTGCTCCCCCCGGGCCTGCGGTCCCGTTCATTCCCTCGTGCCCGATCTCCCCCTCCTCCTGGCCCCTCTCTACATCTTTCCCTTCTCCCCTGTGCCAGCGAGCGAGGGTGCTGCCAGCCGGGACGTCGTGGCTGGGACATGGTGTGGTGGTGGGTCAGCTGAATTCCTCCCATCACTCTGCATCACTGGGGCAGCACATCACGGTGGTAACAACAGAGGTGTCAGGATGGCAAGTAGGGGGGCAACATGGGCCACAACAGAAATGCTGTTAAAGGGGACACCTGTGTGACCCATAGGAAAATCCGTAATGCGCTGTGGACAACCTGGCCCTTGGGATTAGTGAGAGTAGAGGCCCAATGCCCATGTGGTGAAAGGAGCAGCCAGGACAGCTGAGGCATAAGCCTGGGCTGCATGCAGTTGCTCCTCAGCAGGCAGGACCTTCTCACGGTAGATAAATGGAAACCTGGCAAACACAAATTGCTGTTCCAGTTTTGGGCAGGAAGGAGGCCTGCAGCAGCTGCCTGGGCTGTTGTGGTGCCAGCGCTGCTGGCATGGCCTGTGCTGTGTGGAGAGAGGAATGGTTGTGTGTGCACAGGTGTAGATGCTGCACTGGGCTTTAATACTCTGTCTCAGCTAAGCAAACTACTCATTACTGGCCAGGGGACTGGACTATGAGAGAGCTGCCATGCAGAAGAGACTTGCATAAACAAGATGACATTAAAAGATTCCAGCTGTCTCCTTTTCTGATTCACTTATTTACTTAGAAAGCCATGTTGTGTTATTGTACCACCATAAGCTGTGGAAAAAGAATGGCATGACCAGCGTGTTGGTTGCGGCACTGAACTTTACCTCAATGTTCAGGGATGTCCTCCTGCCAAATCATCAGAGAGGACCCCGACAATGGCAGCAGACTGGCATGACTTCTGTCATTCTCCCTCTGCTGCCCCAGGCACACCTTGGGATGGAGGAACCAGGAAGAAATGAGTTCATCCTGGCTGGCAATTCACTCAGGTCCTCACTTCCAAAAGGGGCATGAAAACCCAGATAAGGGAGTCTGGACTCATATGATAGTTAATATCTCAGACCTTCAGAAACTTCATTTTTTTAAAAACTGCAAAGAAATACCACTCCGTTTTCCTCTCTTACATAGCAGCAGCAAGTCAACTGGACACCTCTTGGCACTAGTTCTAAGTAGTCCATCTGCTTGTAAAAAACTCTTACTTTCACAGCCAGAAAAGTGTAGGTTATTTATTTTGGAGCCACAGGTCAAACTGTTATAGAAATATTGCTGGGAAGAGGGATACCTATTTTGAGTTTAAAGAAAAAAAGAAAATCAAGACAGAAGAGGAAAAGAAATTAATAGGAATAGAAGTGAAGGACCACGACTAGACCCAGGCCATGACTGGGTGTAGATTACAAAGGGAGGAAAGGTGAATAAGGATGAGGCACTGTTGTGGGATAGTTTGGAAGTCCAAATAGCAGTGATAGGGTGGTTTCGATCACTGTCTTATTGAAGAACAGTAACTAAGGGGGTTTTCCAGTGTTGCTGAGCAATTTTGTGGGGAGTAAGTATTAGGTTCCCTCTGCATGTAGGTTCAGCTTCCTGCTTTCCAATGAGGTGGAGCATGAACTAATGAGAGGCTTGTGCTTCAACTTCATTCAGAAATGCATCATTCTCACATTATAATGCATTCAAGACCTAAATCAGCACATGATAAATGGCTATGCGTGGGGGACTCCCTGCAAATACTCGAGCTAGTTCTGATTAAAAATGCTAATTTAATTGTCAGTGATGTCGTGATTTAAATCAGTGGAAGATCTGATCCTATCTCTAAAAGGAATTCAAGTAGTTAAAATTCATGGTAGAGCATTGAACTGTTTTTCTATACTTAGCTGTATTGGGGGGGGGGGGTATTGTGGTTTGTGGGGTTTTTTCTTTCTGTATGCACCTGCCTTTCATTAATTACTTTGTGGCTTCGTTATCTGCTACTAGATATACCCTGTAGGTGAGCAAAAAAGCCCTGCTCTTTTATGCAGAACCGTGTTTCTCATTCTGAAAAGCAATATCCTTCAGAGAATGCCATCTGATTCTGCTGCAATGCAGTGAGTGACTGGCTGGGGTTAAAAGCCTTGCACACAATTCCTGCTAGCTGGTCATTAATCTCCAGGAAAAACCCCATGTCTTAATTGGTATTGTATAATTAGTAACCTCTTCCATCTAACCAGTGTTAAGCTGAAATAGTAATGTGCCAAGTCACCATCATTCTCTCTAGATGAGGATCTAGAAGTGCTGCTCGAAACAGTGTGACAGTTAAATTATTACATTTTTATTAGTGCTTTGAAAAATACTAAGACCAGTGCCATCGGTGTTCTATGGCCAACTCAGAAAATCCACAGAGCTGCCACAGATCACTGCAGCATAAGTGGCTAAACAAAGTAATCCCTAAAATTGAAAATGTAAAGATGAGCCAAGTCTGTCAGGCTTCTTATGTAACGCATATTGTAAGGGAGCCTAAAGTACCAGTCAGAAACTGCCTCTTGATTTAGAGAATATAGAGCTGAAAGTAAGAGAAGAAAGACTTTAATACAGCTGTGAACCCCAGGGCAGCCAAATATAACTAAGCTTGAAGAAAATGATGTATTTATTTTCCTTAGTATCTATGGGCTAGGTATTTGAATGTTTGATATTGGATTAATTGATAGCTCAGTATCGATGGTAAACTGATTTAAGTTTCCCTGTGTTTTTTTAGCATCTCTGTATGGAAAAGGTTTCTGTCCTGAGGAAAATATAGATATATTCTGTACAAACATAATTCAGAGGTAGAAACATTGAAATATTTGATTTTTATAATAGCAAATTATTTTTTGTCAATAACTTTGAGAAGTAATATTCTCAAAGATCTAAAATGTTATGCATAACGATATAAACTAAAAATAAAGGAAAACCAAATTGAAATGAAGACAGTGTTTTAAAACTACTTCAGTTTTCACAGAAATTTTCATTTGGATGAACCTGTACTTTCTGAGAAAAAAAAAGTTCATCTCAACTTTCTTGTCCCTCCAAATAATTAGCATTCATCTAATCATATTCTTGTCTTCAGTGTGATTATGAAAAGATTTTAGAAAAGTGACAGCTAGCTGCCAGGTTGAATAATCAACCATAAATAATAGTGAAATTGTACTCAGAAAATTCAGTGACTGTGTTGGCTTCTCACTGACACAACTATAATTGGCAAAACAAAATTATTGCATTAGAGATGAGCATCTGTTTTGCTTTAAGATAGTCTCTTTCCTGGTGTAATTTTCGAGGATTTATGCTGGCACATATGACTATAGGATCAAGCTCAAAGAATTACTTGGTGTGTGTGATTTTGTGTAGTGCTGAATATCTCGTTGAAGACTGCTCTTCAAGAAAACATTTTCTATTCCTTCATTTCTTTCCTTCTTTCTTTTCCTGCTTTTTGCCTGTGTTATATGGTTAAAATGATAGAGGATTTAAAAAAATAAACCAAAAGTTCTCAACTGCCTCTCTTTCTGAGAAGAGCTTGAAAAATTCAGGTGAATCAGCAGGAGATATTCAAATAGTTCCTCGTTTTATTCAACTGGAGTATCAAATGCCATACTTTATGTGCGATCACTTAGTGGATTTTCATAAATGTTCATGTACAAAATAGAGAGGTCAGAACCTCTACAAACCTTGTCAGAAACTTTTTTTAGTTATTTGATTTTCTAGTTATTAAATCCTCTAGACAGAAGCATCTGAATCTTTAGCACTCAGTAATAATTCAGACATAATTCTCCTTTGTTTTCTTGCTTTGCAGAAGTTTCTTGGCATTGAATATAGGTTTTTCCTATTCTTGCAGTCATTTCCAATATTCCATAGTATCCTTTTTTTAATTTATTTTATTTGAGTTTTACTTGTTTCCTATGGCCTAAAAAAAAGTTAAGATTTTTAACATTCTTTGAATTCAGAAAGGCACTTTTCTAACTAGTTCCACCAAGCATAATAAAGCTCTGATCTCTGTGGAAACTTAAGCTGCTGTTTTAGAGTAATTAAGAGTGGAATCTCAAATTTCCACAGTTTCTTTCATTATTCTCATCAACTTGAAGAACACATTTGATGAGCAACAGTTATAGAGACGAATCCTAGGATAACAAACAAATATTGCATTAGAGAGAAAATATGATCTGTCTTTAAGCTCAAGAAGTTGAGCTTAAATGTTGTTCCCATCATTTTAAATGACCCAAAAGACTAATGGAAAACCAATGAGAAAAGAAGAGGCATTGCAAAGCAAAATGAAGAAAAAAGTGAAAAGGAAGGCTCTAGTTGCTGATTCTTTCTGATGAAATTCTTTGGAATTCTTTAATATTTATACTTTATTGCTTAGTAATTTCAGATGAGCCTTATTACATCTGTTATGTAATAATTTAGACAGTGCAAACATAATGCCGATGTGCATACAAAACTGAAATTTGAGCTTGTGGGTTAGAGCCATGGTAAGGAGATTCATGTTACTATGGAAGTATTTTACTTCTACAAGCAAATTCAGAAGCTTTAGAATAATTTTAGAAATTTCTTGACACATTATTAAAGCAAAATGACAGAAAATGTGGAAAATCAGAAAAAATTGCTTATAAGAAAAGAATACATTATTTTGAAAGTATTAATCCCTTGTATCTGTGATGATTTTCTTAACTTACTAGCCTTGCCTTGCTAAAAAGATAGTTCTGCAATTAAAATAGTTTACACTGAGACTAAAGGTCACCTGTTAATCAACTGAGCTTTTCAAGTTACGTAATGTGGTAATTCTCACAGCAAACTCTTCCAGGTGATAAAGGGACGTTTCTGAAACACTTGGTCGTATTCCAAACACTATAATTAAAGAATACATTTCCAGATCTTTTTCCAATAAACTAATGATGTTTCTTCATGTTTTGCAGCTGCTTATATCTTCTAATTTTTTTCCAAATTTTTATATATGATCTCTTATACTATGAGTAAAAATTAGGGGGAATCAAGAGAAATGTAATAGAGAAAAAGAATCTTGAAAACTCTTAAGTTTCAGAAAGGGATTTTGCAGTCATATTCCTTTTCCTTAGAGAAGTTTATTTAGTTGAAAATAGTCTTGAATGCAGCTGCTTTTTTCACCTTGGAGACAGAAAACTGCAATGCTTGGTTTGTATCTAACCTTATTAATTGAATCAGTGTATTTAAAGAAGTGAAAACCTCCAGCAGATGAGGGGAGCAATGTTGAGAAAAAGGTGGCTGTGGATGAGATGCTTAAGCAGTAAGGTACTTGTGGAAGGGAAAAATTAATTAATGATTTGCACCTATCTGTTTAGCTAGTTTCCAGTTTGCCTTCTGGGTGTCTCCCTCCTTTATTCTGTTGAGTGTTATTTGTGGATAAATGTTAAATGAAGGAGATGTTAATGGTTGGTGCAGAGAAGAATTGGCTGTATGGAGGAAAGCAGAGAATCTCTTGCAGGGATAATAAAAAGGAAACTGTTCTAATTTGAGAAAACAATAATTGGCAAACAGGCTAGTGATTAGTAGCTCTGCTTTTAATTAGACCCTTTCAGAAATGTTTTACCAAAAAGGTTATGAAAAAGGCTGAAGAGCTTCATAGTCCAGGTCTGTACCCTCCTTCTGTATCTCTGAAAAGAATTTCTGTCAGGTCTGAGAGAGTTTCACAGATCTGCCCATCAAGTACCATAGAGTACAAAGAAAGCATTGAAATATTTCTTTGTATTCTCCTAAGTGTAGACCTTTTACCAAGAGCACTAGTAGGCACCCCTTTTTCCTAAATTATTAGTATTTGTGATGATAACCAAAGTTAAAAATTGTCATCAGAGGAGCAAACATACAAGAAGATAGGTGTGAAGAGAGCAGTTTAGAGAAGCTTGAGCACTTAATGGCATTTAGTATTCTTTGATATACCATTTTCTTGCTATCTATTTTTCTCTCCTACCCAGAATATAGAAGAGGCCTGGAATTCACTACACAAAGCATCATAACGTACTTAATTTGATTCATTCCTGTTTATATTTATGTTATGTCCAGAGTCATCCTTGTTATTTTAAAACATTGATATTCTTCAAAGAAATCTGTCCCATCACGACTGGCTGGGGTTAATGGCCCTTGGCACAGCTCCTCCTAGTTGGTCATTAGTCTGTGGGAAATGCCCTGTGCCTTAATTGTTATTGCTTAATTAGCAACCTCTTCTATCGAAGCAAGTGACATATGACCTGAAATAACAATGTACACAGCAACAGTTACTTTCTCTAAAGGTTGGAGTTATGCCATAGGCAGATCTTATGCAAGTAAAACAAGGCATGGGAAATACATATATGTTCACATAATGGGTTGTGACACTCAAATAACATTCCACAGATATGATGATTAACAAATATATTTTCTTAGATTTCTGGGATGTCAGTAGTTTAAATTAGTGACTAACCAGATGCCTAAAATTTAAAATGAGAAAGTTTGTGTTTGGCTTATTCCTCACACAATTTAATGTTCCATATTTCTAATCAATACTACCATTATATTTTCAGTCTGTCAGTGGTTAGCCACGGTTTTAATCACTGCAGAGTCTGTATGAATGCACAAACACAAACCCAGAGCACATTCCTAAATTGATTAACACGCATTTTTTACCTTAGTGCCTGGGTCATGAGAATCTGTTCTCTGCACTCTTGGCCATTAACTTCTTTCTGTGCTTTGTTTTCTTTCCCCATCCCTTGTCTACTTACAAACTGCATATTTTGGTTGTAATCCTTTAAAAAAAAAATTAACTCTTCTAAGTGCGTGGATGGTGCTTCCCCCCAATGGACTTTTACACACTCCTGGAATATTGTGTAGAGAGACAACACAGTACAGTGATAAAGGAACTTTTAAAACTTGAAAGTAGGCTTGCATCTTTGCAGTTGACTGTATAAAAAAAGAGAAATGAATTATGTGTTAATGTATCAATTTCCATTTTCTGAAATTTAATATTTCTTGCAGGTAACATCTCAACTTGTGGGAAAGGGTAGGGAACATTATACAAGTATAACCTTGACTGTTTGGGGTTTTGTCTAAAACTATTCATATTAAATGTTCATCATCAATATAACTGAGACTGTTGAAGTCAATGGAAATAGGTCCAGTGACTTACAAGGGCTCAGATTCATGGAAATAATTTTTTGCAAATAAAATATTTATGGATTCTCTTTTCAGAAAGAAAATTAGATTACTTGGGTTACAAGCTGGAGAAACCACATAAATGTGGATGGTGCAGCATATGTAGAGTTTGAGTCCTGTTTCTGTAATAATTTTTCACACATTTTTTTGAATCATCAAATGTCAGCCCAGCTGTTCTACTTTGCTCTGTAATACCACTGAAAGTCCAACTGTCCTAATCTACAGACACTATTGCCAGTGCCCATCTGGTTGTAGTGCTGACAAGTAGCGTAGAAAAACAGGGATGGCACAAATAGAAATCTTAATAAGCTCATTTTAGCTGCACTACTGGAATTTGTGAAGTTCCGTGAATTTTAAATACAAATAGATATTATACATTTGTTCAGTTTTAATACAACATGGTAGTGACAGAAAAACTGTGGATCCTAAAGTGGGAGTGTTGCCCTAAGCCATGTAATAGCTGTGCATAATTTATTTTAATTTAAACTCTAGTTGAACTAGTGGACTTCTGTTGCTAAATGGCCTTCAAAATCTGTTTTGCATTGACTCATCTATTTATTTAGCTGATAAAAAACCCCCTTCAGTTTCCTTTAACTAAAGAACTATGAAAAATACTCGATATGAGTGTTAACAAAAGCCACCTGAGCCTGTTCTTAAGTCTGCATAAAAATTGTGCTAACTTTAAAAAAAAAGCTAGCAAGATCAAATTCATCTCTGAACTGATGACGTACATGGATAGTTTTGTCCCAAACCAACAAACATTCGAGAAAGTTATAAATTAATAAAAACCTGTAGCACTTATAGGAGAATATATGCAACAAAAATGCATTCATAATTTACCATACTCTATGAATACCATGAGATTAATTGTTTCCTTTAAGTACTTGGCAAATGGTGCTAGTAACCATTCAAAAAAGTAATTTTCCACTCAGAGAATTTTGTCTTGTAAGCACTCATGGAAAGAACAGCCAGCAATACAATGACTTCTCTGCAATTCTCTCTGGCTAAATTCATGTATTCAAGAGTAGCTTGAAATGCAGAAGTAATGAACAGCTGGTATCAAAACCACAATTAGATGCAGAAAGATCATCTTCCCATGAGAGTAGAAGTTCGTGGTTATTATGTGCTTGTACTTGTTAGTTTTCTAGTTTGCGTCTCTAAGCAAATGCCTTTTGTATTTTGAGGCAAAGTTCTAGAATCTTCTTAAAATTAAATTAATTTGCAGCCTTAAAAGAGATTCACATGATAGATAAAATCACCTGTTCTCTAATTGCTGTCTGAACTGCTGTGCTGTGTTTTCTGTAACTGAATAAATTGTACTATATGGACTGGACAAGCCTTGTTAGCTAAGTAGGTCACCTGGTTTCAGTGACAAAACCTGCAGGATTCTGAGTGTTCTAAAGAAAATACATACATTATCCATAAGATAGTTATGTGCATAAATAGGCCATAAATACCAATTAGGTAATTAGTAAGTAATATGGCCTATTTAGTGAGTAAGGGAATATAGATGCAGCTGAACAAATAGATAATAGTTTATTCAATATGCTTGCAGCTGTGGTGAATTGTCTCTTCTTTGTGTTGTTTCAGCTTGTTGCTCATCTGTACAATGTATTGATGAGAATCTTATTTCTGTTCTAGAAGGTGCTAAATGTTCATTACAGTACTGTTAGATTCTTTGCTTTGTTAGGTATCAAAAATCTAAATTCACATTAGAGAATGTGAATGCCATTAAAATATATATCCATAAATCTTAGTCTTGGCTATTGCAAGGTATTGAATTCATGTCACCTTGATCCTCTCTTGGTTCAGGGTTTGTAGAAGCAAAAAGTGAAAGATTACCATAACAGCATTTCTCTTACATATGAATTTGGTATTTAGCTTATATCTCTATATTTACAATATATAAGTTCAGTGAAACGGCATTTGAGAAGTTCTGCATGATTTTGCTGAGCAGTTTAAACTTTTTCATCAGAACATAGATACTTTTCCATCTAAGAAGTACAAAGTGTAGCAAGATTCTACATATTTTTTGGTATTTTCAATATATTGTGGAAATTAATTGTTAGAAATAGGGTTGTCATCATAACAAACAGAAAAATTACCCATGTGTAGGTATACTATACCTACAGCTGGGTTTTCTTTTAGTCAGAAATGCATTTAGCTATCACTTTTAAACATACTAACTGATAGGTCAGAGCTTGGAGGTAAAAACAAGCTACTGGCCAGCTGTGTTCTATTAGCAATATCAACTCACTATAAATAAACAAACACTTGTACATACATAGAATGTAGCTGATCAATATAATACTTCATCAGTACTCTCGTCTGTAGCTACACAGCTTACGTTTCGCAGAAAGACGGTTTAAAATTTGATTTGGGTTGTGGTTGCCTTTTTTGGCCAAACAGAATGGCACAGAGAAATTGTGCATTTCTGAGTAGACAACTATTCTTGTGTATCCAGCCTTCAAGAAGAATGTTAAGGATGAACGGTGTATTTTCTGCTCTGCATTTGTTGCTTCTGTCAGATCAACCTTGCCTCTCATACAGATCAACTTCACACAAAGCATCTGTCAGTTATTCTCTTTTACTTCGTCAGTGTTGTGATATTTCTTGAAGTTATAACAACTTCTGCAATTTAGTCTGCTTTTTAGGAAACCATTTATTTGAATGGTACTTGAAAGTAGAGGCATTTTTTTTTTAGTTTGCACTTTCTAAATTTCCGTGTCAATCTACTAATTTTTTTCCCCCCGGTTATTGGTAACTAAAACTTGTGATTGTTAAACAGCAATTTGAATAATCAATTAAATGAGAGTACCTTGACTATTTTTCTCCTGTTTTTCTCAGACATACTTCTTAACAATCAAGAAAGCTTTCTTGGATATTTAAATACCATCAAGTACATTTTAAATAATTTATAGATCTGTAGACCTTCCATCGTAGTAGTACCAGGGATTACAGATTTTGGTTAGAGTAAGCAATTTAGAGGCCATTTAATTTTTTTTCTGACAGTGAATACAATAGTATTTAGACAGCTCAAATACTGACATCTTCTCTTCCTTATTGTCAGAACACCATGTGGAAAAGTCATTTTCCCTAAACACCTTCATGCAAGATTTTTAAGGTGAGAACAACTAGTCCAGATAGACATGGTTCAATAGCAAACCAAAGCAGCACATAATTCATCAGTAAATAAGTTACACTTTTAGGCTGGGGGTTTTTGTGAACAATTTGAATCTTTTCCACCTCATGAATCCACAATAAGAGAAATTAATCAGAAAATACCAGGTTGTTAAGATGATATATAGAACTATATATCTCTTATGCATGTATAAAATAACTTTTCATTACTCACATAAATCTATCCATCTCCCGTTCTAGATACTGATGCATAAGTCATGGCTGAGTACCAAGCTACTGCTAAGATAATTTTTCTTTTCTTGGTGCAGCTACAAAATAGGATGTCCTCCTGCAAAAAATATTCCAAGTATGTGAACTATAATTATAGGCTACAGCCATCGTATATTGATGGATGGATGGATGGTTGAAAGGATTAAGGGGAAAAAATCTTAAGGATACATCCGTCTTTCCCACTAACACACTCTGTTTTATCAAGGCACAGCTTTAGCCAAATAATATCTATGCACATGCTGATCTTAGAAAAAGAGCAGGGTGAACAGTGCAGTTGTCAACTGACGTGACACAAGGTGAAGTGTGTGGCATTTCTGTACTTTATCTCATGCCATCTTATCAGATTCCCAGTGGCTTGCTGCAGACTTTAAATGGACAGAAAAAATGAGATTCCTTCTAAGTAGCCTAAAAAACAATATTCTGGTTCTACTGTAGAATAAGAAAGTTTTGAAAGAAATTAATTTGTTGATTTCATGCTGACTGGTATTACTACATGTAATAAAATAGACTATTTTAATTACATCCTGGGATGATGTAGACTATTAAATAAAAAATTTAACATTTTCCTAGCAACGAAAGTTGAAACCATATTCAAATAAATACTAGATCTTGATCATGGAGATTCTTGGCTATTAAAGTTGTCTGTAGCTTTATATCTAAGTCTATGAGTTGTTGGTTTTAAGATACTCTCAGTTGTCAGGTATGGATTTACCCCCAAAAGTTTTAACTTCTGAAATGTAAGTTCAAGAATGGTATGGATTATTCTTGAAGATATATTTTTGCTAACTAACACTAAAGGTGAAAAAGACACAACTGGGAAGCTAAAAAAGATACTATCATCATGTGACAATTTGGGGAAATCTTCATCAAAGCCCATTAAATGTTAGATATGAATCAAACTCTTGATTTCAGTTCTGCAGCTTGTGATATCATCTGCTGAAAGGCTAGTAAAGTTGAGATAATAAAATTTTAGCAGCCAATATTCGTTATTTAGGAAACTAGCATATATAAGTGCAAAGTTAATCCAATGGTAAATCTGATGTAAATGATCACATTTTGTCCACTACAGATCAAGTTATGAATATTTTCCACCAAATGTGTGGTATGAACTTCAAATGGAACTAATATTCTGATAGTACTTGCAATAGACTTGAAAAAAAAATATCTTCCCCACAAAAAAGGTGCTGGATTTTGATTTTAAAATAGTTTTGAAATACCTTTTATACTTGAAAAACAATAAATCTTCCCCCCTCCCTTTAAAATTAATGCATCGTTAGATCTTATAAATTGGCATGGGTCTATTGATTTTAGTGAAGCAATACAATATTAAATCAGATGTGGCCTTTAAATACAAAAAAAAATTCTAACTATCTCAGACAGTTATTGTGCTAACTTAAAATAAACAAGGAAATACTGTGATTTACAGATGGTAATACAGTTTTTTTAAAATGAGTTCTGATAAATGCCGTATAGACAAGGAGATGGAGTTTTTCCCGGATGCATCATTTTAGTTGTCAGATATATATCATAGAAGCATAGAATATCCTGAGCTGGAGAAGATCCATGAGGATCATCGAGTCCAACTCCTGGCCCTGCACAGGACCCTCTCCAAGATGGTCCATGTTCCTGAGTGCGTTGTCCAAACACTTTTTGGACTCACTCAGGGTTGGTGCTGTCACCACTTTCATGGGGAGCCTGTTCACCCTCTGGGTGAAGAGCCTTTTTCCTAATACCCAACCTAAATCTCCCCTGACACAACTTCAGGCCATTCCCTTGGGTCCTGTCACTGGTCATCACAAAGAAGAGATCAGTGCTTCCCTTGTGAGGAGGCTGTGGGACTGTGATGCCTCTTCTTCTCCAGGCTCAACAGACCAAGTGACCTCAGCTGCTCCTCATACAGCTTCCCCTGAAGGCCCTTTGCCACCTTCATGGCCCTCCTTTGGATGCTCTCCAATACCTTAATATCCTCTTTATATGGTGGTGCCCAAAACTGCACACAGTACTAGAGGTGAGACCTCTTTTAAAAGATCATAGAATTACAGAATCATAGAGCGGTTTGGGTTGGAAGGGACCTTAAAAATCACCCAGATCCAACCCCCATGCTGTAAGCAGGGCCATCTCCCACTCAGCTAGGTTGTTCAAAGCCCTGTCCAACCTGGCCTCAAACACTTCCAGGGATGGGGCATCCACAACTTATCTGAGCAACCTGTTCCTCACACTCTCACGGTAAATAATTTCTTCCTAATATCTAATCTAAACCTACTGTCTCTCAGTTTAAAGCCATTCCCCCTCATCATGTCACTACAAGCCCTTGTAAAAAGTGCTCTCCATCTCTCTTGTAGGCCCCCTTTAGGTACTGGGAGGTCTCAGTAAGATCAACTTGGAACCTTCTCTTCTCCAGGCTGAACAATCCCAATTCTCTCAGCTTTTCTAGTATCTTTAAAAAGTTCTTAAAGTATCACCAGTGTTTATCTGGCTCAACTACCTGGTTATATTATTTTGTTAATTGCAGAGCTGCCTTCAACTGAACACAAATATTACCCTGTGCCAATCTATTCATTCTGGCAGACACCTTGTGTGTGAAGGAGCCAAAAATATAGAAAGGTCCAAGCCTGTTAATTTTTACAGCAATTCATAAAAAATCTGTTTAAGAAAGGCTCAATATAACATATGCAACAGGTACGTCATCCCCATGCCTACTTTCTCTTTCTTCCATACTTACAATGCTTTCACCATTGCAGATATAATAACTTTTACTTTATGCACTATCAATTTGGTAATAAAATCAAGCCCCAAGTAAACACACAGAGCAGACTGCAACATGTTTAAAGATGCTAAATACATTAATTTATTGTATAATTAAGAATTGTAAATAAAATCGCAGTAGAAACTGTACTTTTAGGGGGGACACTATGAAAACCAAAATAGCCTTTTTATGGCTTTATCAGAACCTGGAAAATCTCAATACGTGCAGCCGAGGTACAATGTTTTTGAGGAGGTAAAGTTTTGAGAAAGACTCTAAATTACAAGTGAGATATTGTGTTTGGATGGAATCGTTGAAGGTGTATGGGAAGTCTTGCCTATAGTGTGTTTGACTAATCACAGTTTTTGAGGCTAGAAGACTAAACAGTAACTAGAAAACTAAAGTGCTTTCTGGCGTGTGGACTCAAGAATGGTATATGATCAGTTTGTTTCAGGTGTTTGCAATTGTTTACTGATGATCAGACCTGGGAAATAAATGTTAAATTAGAGCATTAGCAGATTGTTTCTCTGATATGTTAATGAGCTGATTGAAAGCAGTCTGAATTTGTTTATCTTACTAGTCATGCCTCAGTATTCACGGAAGAAAGACTGAGAATATATGCTATTAAGCATTTTAAATTACCTAAGGCACATCTGTAATCACTTAGCTGAGAAGAGCTATAGATGAGCTTTATCAGATTTTATCCATTATAGATAATTCCATGTCACAAGCTACCATGGAAGAATATTTCTGACCTAGAAATCTGTGAAAGAAGATTAAAGTTAAGGCTGTGATACACCTCAGTAGAAAACGAGGAACCAAATTTATGCATTTCAATCACATTTCTTCACTGAAAGTATGAAACCTGGGAATGCAGAAGTAGCAACAGAAGCAGAAATAAATGCAATCCTACTGAGCTTGAAATTATTTGAGGGTGGCAAGTTTGTCAGTTTTCCAGCACACCTTCCAGAAGTGTTTACAATGCTAATACAGTTGTATAAAAAGAAACTTGTGATTTTAAAGGCTACTGAGTCACATTTTGCCCTCATCGAAGGCAATCAGTTGCCAATACAGACACATTGCACAGTGTAATGTGAAATTACAAATCAGCTGGACACATCTACCAGTGTTCAAGCAGAAAGATTGTTACTGAACATGTCAAACAGCTGTTAAGGAGAGAATGCTATATGTCTCAGAAAAATCTGGAAGTTGTTCTTCCTGCTAAACATGCTTTTCACAGGTGAATGTGAGGATAGTTGCATTAGAATCTATCAGTGTGGGTTTTTAGAAAATCATGGGATGGAATAAAAACAAAACACTGAAACTCTTTGCTGCATACTAGCAGTGTTCCAAAATGACACTGTGATCAAATAAGAGACTCTCTATAAAAGAGGAAAGCTGAAAGTGTGACAACTGATAGATACATGACATGATCAGAGTTACTCAGCAAAAACAATTGAAAGTCTTTTTTTTTTTCTTTTAAATTGGCAGAGTTATGTTAATTCTTGAAGAAAAGAAAAGGAATCAATTATCTGATTTTTAAAATTTGAGCTGTTGAGGAAAGTCACTGAAATTACTTAAACACTGGATCACGAAACAGAAGGCTTAATCTATTGTAAATGCTCTGTCTGAAGAAGCTATTCTAAAATAACCCACTCATTCATAAATTAGCGTGAGAAATAAAAACGCTTCGTGATCTCCTTTTTGAGAGAAAATAGTGCAACACATTTTCTTGTGGTGTACAAATATATATATTGTGCTGTAACTGGACTGAGACATTCTTACTCTGATCACCGTAAAAGCTTCCTGCTTCTTGGAGAGCAGTTGAAATATTTGTATGAAGCAAAATTGAAATATGTCAAAGTTGGAACTGTCAATATTCAAATATGAATTTAATTATGATCTGTTAAACTAATTGGACAATTAAAACAGTAAGACAAAGCAGAAAACAAAGCACATCATACATGTTGAAATAGATCTTGTTTTACAATTAACGGTGTTCAGAAAAATCATACCTTGTTATGAAATTATAGGCCAGTTGAAGACATAAGATCTTCGTCAGTACTAATGCCTGCTATCATCATATACTGCAATATAGAAAAATCCAACAGGTCTTTTATTATCCAAACATTAAACTTTAAAAAAATTTAATTATACTAGCTGTTGTATTTTATTGTCACAAAAGGGGTTGGGCTACTAGGTTTTTAAAGAGTGCTGTCACCTGTCACTGCAGTTTTTGGCAAATTTTCTGACGTTAGCTGAAAGTTTCGAAATGTACTTTCTTCTGCAGCATAGAAAATAATCTGAATTATTCAGACAAATCTTGTATTAGTCTTTGATTTCTGTGTTTTATTTGTGTACTTTCTGTGGGGGCACAGTTGTATTGTGATGATTTAAGCAGAAATAGTGTCTTTGGTATATGCTGAATATAAATCCAGAAGAAATGTAGGCAGATGAATGTCTCCATTTCTTTTATCGAGCACAAAGTGCATCGATTTTTGATTCTTGTCTTCATGGGAGAATTTGATGTGTGAATGATTCAGGATTCCCAAACTATAGAAACCTGAACAGAAAAAAATGTCCTATATTTTAGTTACCAATTTTATCTGTGGGTTTTCATAGTAATTGGTTAAATTATATTTCTTAGTACTCTTATTTTCTTTCTTCCATTCTTTTGCAAGTCAAAATATCTATAATGTATGCCATATATATATATATATATATAATTTAGCTCATTTTTGAGAGCACTTTCACAGGCAAAAAGAGCAAACAGGAAAGAATTTTATGTTCAGCTAGTAATGGAATATATAGGTTGGGTCTGTTTTCATTCATAGCAGCAGTGATTTGGTAGAGCTTTCAGTTTTAAAAGATTACCTATGTTATATAAAGGACAATGTAAGAGGCACAAAGAGGATACAGAAAGTGGCCTGCAAAATGAAAAATTGTATTTAAGAAGAGATATGAAAGTATAGACTACTTTATCAACTTTTTTGTTGCTCTCAGTTCTCTCCTCAAACCTTTGAGTAATATTAAAACATAAAACCTGGAAGAAGATAGTTTCCTCATACATAAATGAAAGAGTCTGTACACATTGTGACTCTGGCATACACACTTCAGAGTCTTTCAAGTATGAATGAAATTTAGAAATAAATTTAGAAATAAATACTGTGTAGAGAATATTTTCAACAGGTCTTTAGGGAACCAAGTGCTATCTGTTTGGAAAATTCTTTCTAACTAATTGGATTGCTGAATGGCCATGACCAACAAGTAAACTCTTGTACCTCTTAATGTAGCATTTGCAGAAGACTTGATCCTGTTGGTGTAGTTTCATTGAATTGAACAGAGAAGGGCTTGTTAGATACTTTTTTAACAAGGCAGTTTTTCATTAATAAGGTCAGTGGCTTAAGTGGAAGTGAATATTAAAAGGTGTATCTTAAAATTCAAGAATCTTTGTTAGCAAGAAACGAGGGTAGAAAAGTTTAATTCATTGTGCAGGTAGGAATGAAATATTTAAACTACCTTTCTAATTGTGAGGGTTGATATTACCTTATTTTTTTTCTATTATTTCTTAAAAAGTGATAATTATAAATAGCCTTTTAAGGGTGATGGTGTGACTTAGCATATTTCATGAGCTCTGATACCAGTAAGTGAATATTTTCTCCAAGTTTTACAGTGTTTCCTTTGTGTTTACTACTCTTTCGTTTGTTTCTTTTGCGACTTTATTTATTTATTTATTTATTTATTCTATGCTGAGATTCTCAAAATCACCACCACCACTGAATTGTTCCCAGTTCAGGAATTAACACTGCACATATGATCCATCTCAATACAGAGCTGTGAACTGTCTGCACATTATATAAAGCTCTGTGTCCCACGTCTTCTTTTTTCTATTATTAGGTTTAACTTTTCCTTATCATATACAGTGGCACACTTTAAGAAGCCATTTCCACTGCTGTCAGTGGTTCAAGTTTTATATTCATTTCCAGATTCAAAACCCACTACAGTCAATGATAAATGCCCTTCGTATTCCATGGTCCTCATATGAGGTTACTTATGTCTTGTAGTGTATTTTTGTAAAACAATTCCTAAGTTTATTTGTTTAAAATTATCTTTATTCTCCTTAGTAATGGCAGTAAGTGGTAACTATTTCGATTTTAAGACATGACTAATGTAGGAGGGATCTGCATTCTGTACTTCTGTATAACCAGAAATAAACATCACGTTGGAAATAATTAGAGAAGACACTGAGACTGCAAAATCCACTCATGAATTTGCACAAATAAGACACAAACTTTTGGGGTTTTTATAATATGTTGTTCAAGGTGTATATTTTAAAAGAAAAAAATGATAGAAAAATATCGGAAAACTCCCCTTGCTTCCAGGTTTTGAAGTATAAGCTTAAGTAGTCATCTAAATGCTAAGTTGCCCCACTGCAGTTTATATAGTTCCTATATTTAGAGTATGGTGAGAAATAGATAACGGTAATCATATTTCAAAGTAATTATTTGTTATTAAAAATCTATTATTAAAAGCAAAAAAATTATTAATAGATGAGTAAGTTCAAAAAGAAAACATTATTCTTTTTTTTACTCAGGTTTTCATATCAGTTTATATAACTCAGACTCTTAGAATAAGAGAGGTTTTATACATATAAAGATAGATAAAGAGATATAGTTAAAGGAACACTATGCAGCGTGAGCTTCATTGACAGTGCAATGCTGTGTGTTCTTTCACGTGTATAACTGTTATAAAATACCATCATCTTAACTAAGCTTTGCTAATTTTCTGTGTATTCCTAGAACTTTAGCTATAGCTATAGCTGCAGCTAGACCAGATTTTACTGGAATGGAAGGAGAAGTGAAACTTCTGAGCTTTGTGAGGAACTTCAGGTTTTATCACTCATAATTAAAAAAAAGTTGATGGGAACCAGCAGTACAGCTTCATAAAACAGTAAATGCTTCTGGGACTCAGCAGGTTTTGTGTCTGTGAAAAAACACTGTTGCATGGGAACAGTGATCGTCTGAGACTAACTTTCAATCCACCTTTCTCTCTGAGTTGGTTATTACCCCAATTTAGTCATTTGACAGATACAGGAAAGTCAAACCTAATACCAAAGCCCAAACCTAATACCAATGCCTTGTCTTCCTCTTGACATAGCTACTTTTCTTCCTTTTCACCAGAATGATCATAGACTACAGCTCTTTTAAATAGTCATTGTGCATATTTTTTAATTTATTCAAAACCTCTTTCTCTCTTAGCATGGTTTCAGGGTGGTAAAAGTTCTGTGAAAATTATTACCTTTTCTTTAATGTTATTGAACAAAAGCACAAAAAAATAAACAGAGAGATTTAAAGAAATAAATCTTAAAGTTTCTTCTAAAATTCTAGAAGTGGCTTGCACCATCAAAATTATTTATTTATTAGATAAGGCTAGGTATTTTTAGGAAATGCTAAACTTTCACATTATTTTGATTATTTGACAACTTTGTTTCAATCCACATCCTCTCAGGTTTGCGTCTTTAATACTATTCAAATAAGTAACTCAAACTAGCCTACAGTTCATATTCACAGAAATTAGTTATAAATTTGATAAGAAAATATTTGAAACTACAGATTTTTCATGTTTTCTTTTCATCATAGTGAAATGATCTTACCTTTTTGGTCTTAATTTCTTCATTTGTAAAGTGGGCCAGGTATGTGGATGGATTGCTGCTTGATATTGCTCCTGAAAGACATTTAAATGCCCAACTCAGAGTCCTAAGCAAAAATTGGTTTTGCACATGGAAAATTACAAAGACCTTGTGTTGTGATGAAAAAGACAATAAAGCAACTACTCTAGTTAAAAGTTACAGAGACATTCAGGAAAATATTTGCCTGCAAATGTTTGAAATTCCAGCTTTGATCTGATGGGAAAAAGTAAATTGTTCTTTGTACTTTTTTTTTAAAGGATGATTGTTATTATTTTGCAGAAGCTGTGTCTCAAGCTAGAGGCCAGGGACCTTGTTTATTTCCTCCCAGTTTTTTTTTCTGAAACCATAAATATTCTGAAAAGGGTGAACTAAAAGCTTTTGCTTAGACTTTTCAGATGTTCAAAAAACAAAATTAGCCTTTGACATTTTACTTAGGCTAAAAAATGAAAGGCATTTAATCTTTATTGTTTAGAGTGCAGATGGTTGAAAAATTGTATTAATAACAAAAAAAGTATTCTATTGTTTGTACTGCTGCCAGTGTGGGTACAACAAATAAAACTTAGCAAATTCAGAGTTAGAGAAACAATACGTGACTTGAAATATTAGATAATTCACAGAGTGGTTTTAGAAGACCATGAAATTTAGTATAGTAGCTCAAGCCATAAATCCTATTGTCTACCAAATGCCTTATGTGTCTGTGTTTAACATTTTAAGTGAAAAAATACTCCCATAAAGCAAGTATGCTACTGTTAACAGATGCAGATCGTGGTAAAAAAATTTCCTCATCCTCTCCTCTCCTTCAGTGTTGACTTGAAACACAATACCACATTTTTTTTCGTATATATGCTTGTAAAAATGATAGTAAATTTGTAATAAAGCTGGAATTACTCCAGTTATTCTGACTCCTCCTATGATTGCAGTTTCTCTGGATGAACATCAGTGCAAATATTGTTAGAATGAAACCTATCAAGCATTTTTCTCCTACTCTGGGGTATATTCCTGGACTTTTTGATGTTTTTTGCAATCACAGGCATTATGTATGAATTGCTAAATAAAGTCAAACCTTCAGGCATGTGATCCTGTATCAGCTATGACCTTAGCTAACAGGGGAATTGCCTTTTGTAAGTAGTGAGTTATTTTGCAATGTGGTGGCAGATGAATAACCCACAACAGCACCATTCCTGTAGATCAGATAAGAAAAATATACATGATATACTGAAATGGGGTAATTCCACATAGCTTGATCCACTGCAGAGGAGCTGACCTGACTAATATTGGACCTTCCATGGATATTGTACATAAATGATTAGTGGCCAATAGTGTAGAATGGGATGCCTCTTTTGTAGGGAGATATATGATGACAAAGAACACATCAGAAGTAAATGTATAAGCAGATTACTTTTTTAAAAGCATAATTTTTAAAGCACAATTTTGGGACTTGTACTAAATTTAATGGTGTTTGAACTAGTTAACTTAAATTTACAATAAAAGAAAAAAAGCAAAAACCAGCATCACTGAGAAGAAGAACAGAAGGTTGGCAACTAAGGAGCTTGATTCTGCTAAGGGGCTAAAAGATTTATTGGTCTTGTTACTGGTAGAAAACACAGAAGATATCATCCCAGAGACAGGTACATTTTCCTGAGGGAAAGCAAAAATGTTAAAGATCTCACTGCTGTGCTGGAAAAGACAATAAAGAAGTTACTCCAGTAAAAATGTGCAAAGCATTAGGCCCATGTGAATTTGATTACTGAGTTCTGAAGGAAGTAGCATGAAAAATAGTTAAAATTACAAATGCACAGTTTTGATACTTTAACTCAGAAGAACAAAAGATCTTATGGAGGTTGTCAACTTAACTGTTCAACATTACACACAGGAAAGCATCAATAAAATGGATATCAGAGGAAACAAGTAATGTTTATATAACAACATATTAAAACATATTAAAACATATTAAAAATTTTCACCAGTAACAACAGCTGGCTACCTTGCTTCTCTACACAGTCCCAAAGCATAAAAACTATCCACTTACAATGACTGAGAAGCTAAGATCTGTCATTTTTCTCCTCCTACGTTGTTTTTGCAGTGTAATACCTGCCTTTCAGTACCGCATTCAGTACACCACAGGAGTTATTAAAACTTTAGCAGTAGTCTGATATCTATTTAAAGTGATACAGAACTTAAAAATCTAAACACCTGAGGTGTGTGACTATTTTCACACATCATTAAGCAAAATGCTGATCTATGTATTCATGCAAACCTGCTGCAGAGATTGAATTGCAACCTAAGTACTGAGAACAGTAGAAAATCTTGTCCTCTAGCTAAATAATTTAGACCTAATTTTGGCAAAGTATGTAAGACTTTGCCTGTAGATGATGAATTCCTTTTGTCTGAACTTATAATTAGAAGCAAAATTCTCAGCTCAAAACCCACAGAATACCATAAGACATAAATATTGCTAGCACTGAATTCACAGATAAAAACTTTCAATATCCACATCTTTATATGAGAAGTAAATAGATTTTGACATATAATATATGTGAATTCTTGTAGCTACAAGAATGCACAGAAATGGTGTTGCTTCTTGAAGTGCAATCTGCAGAAAAACTTCAGTGTAAAGTTTAGATTGTGCAAAAAACAATACTTCTAGCAAAATTTGCTTGTCCTATCGTTTGTACTAGGAACATTAACAAATAATTGACTTACCTGTTCATTGAGCTTCCATTTTTCCATGTAAAGCTAGACCATAGTTCCTACAGGACTAAGTAAGGAACTCAAATATGGATATGAAAGCTAAATGGTGATTCAGAAACATCTGTCATTGTAATCAAAACACTGTATTTTAGAAAATTTCTATAAATCTTCTAATGAAGACTAAGTGAAATCCATACTGTACAGCTTATATATTGTTATTTTAATGGTCCTGAATCAACCAAAAATTATACTATAATTACTTTGTACAAAAATAATTATCCTTACTGTATGCAATAAAGCAATTATTGTCTGAACAGGGTTCAGCATACTTTTAAATAGCTCAACATTTTTTTTCTGCTGGTTAAGCTCCTGTGTTACTTACTTTACTAGAGATATTTTTGGGAATCAATACATGTAATAAAAACATGGGCTGAACTTTTGGGAATGGTAGTCTTCCATCTAACACATCTGTTGTCAATTCACCCCAGCCAGCAGCTACACACTCCTACAGCCACTTGCTCACTTTCCACCAGCAGGAAAAGGAGAGAATAGGAAAAACAAAAGATAAAAGACAAAAACTTATGGGTCAAGATAAACACAATTTAATAAGTGAAGAAAAGATGGGCAAAATGCAAGTGATGGAAAGACAATCACTTTCTCCTTAAGGAGGCCCATGCCCAGCCAGTCTCCAAACAATGACTACATTTGAAGAAAAAAACCTCACAGTTTTGTTGCTGAGCATAGCAATATGTGATACAGAGTATCATTTTGGCCAGTTCAGGTCAGCTGTCCTGACTACCCCTTCACAGTTTCTTGTCCACTACCAGCCTACTTGCTGGGTGGCAGAATAAGGACCAGAAAAAGCTTTGGTGCTGTTCAAGCACTATTCAACTACAGCCAAAGCATTGATGTGTTATCCATACTGTTTTAGTCACAAATTCAAACCACAGCAACATATGGCTGCTACGAAAAAGTCAACTCCATCTCAACCAGACCCAACACACAACTACAGTCTTTCTTTGGTAGGTCATGTGCATGTGTATTTTTTCAGGAATTCAATTCACTACATAAAATATATAATACAAACTTAAATCTCTCAATGCACATTAAAATACTTTTTGAATAAATAGCAAAGTATACTCTGTTGTTACTTTGTTCTTAGCTTCTTTATCAGGTGCATGACTATCCTGCATAGGTATTTTCAGCATTCATTGTGAAAGTAGTCTAGTCTTTAAATTTCAGCTTATTCAGGACTTTGATGTCCATGAAGTACATGAATGAGCACAGTGTGATGGACTGCATCGTGATACTTACAGAATACTGGCCAGAAGCAATCTAATCTCTATTAAAGGTTTCCTTTAAGACTGTTTCTATGGGGGTGTGATGTTCACAAAGACTACAAGAAGGGGAACATAGTGCCAAAATTTAAATTTGCCATAAAAAAGAACACTGTCTATCTTAGCAGCTTAGCTTTGGTTAAGAGGACTTTGGAACAAATATTGAAGAAAATTATTTGTTAGCAGTAGCAAAGCAAGAAAGGGATGAGTAACAGTAGGTCAGCAACCAATTACATTAAACCAATTCTTCAACAATTGTTAGAGATTGTCAAGAAGCAGCAAATGTCATGAAATCTTAAACAAATCTTTAGGCACTGTCTAGCACTGTATTCTCTTAAGCGAGCTAGAAAATATTGGGCTAGATTAAGTTTCTAAACTGCTAGTAAATTGCATACAAAGTTATCTGAATAACCGTGTGCATTGTCAATAATTCCCTGCCAAAGTGAAAAGACAAAGCAATCACAGACGTCCCTCCTGGAATCAATTCTTTGCTATTTTTCTTTAATCAGCCTGGATGGTAGAGCATAGACCAAGTTTATTAAGTCTGAGATAATATAGAGCTGGGAAAGAGGAACCGTATACTCAAGAGCAAGCTTTGAATTCAAAATCAGCTTTGACAAATTAGAGAAAAGGACCAAAAGATATGTTAAAACTCTGTGGAAGCAAGTGGAAGGTGCTAGGCGTAGGAAGAAATTATGGACAGCAAAAATATGCTGTAGAAAAAACTTGCTGAAATACTGTTTCTTTGGAAAAGAATCTGTGAGCCTGCATGTATCACATTCTGCACAGGGGTTACCAAAGCCATGAAGTTGTAAAAAAAAATCTAGAGAACATTTTATCTCTTGTAAGAGGAAATACAGCTTGTAAGATATGGTGAAGTAATTATCCAGTTTTTCTCAGAACTCCAGGCTGGAGTTCTGCATTCAATTTTAAGCATTGCATTTCAGCAACAAAGCAGACCTGTGAAATAAAAAACTAAACAATTGGAGGTACGTACCTTTACAGGAGAAATTACTAAGGGAGGACCTGATGGCGAAGATCAAGTTTGTGAAGTGATAGTATAAAAAGAAAAGAAATAATCTATTCTTCTATCCATGCTAGATAGGAGAAGAAATGATGGGGTTAAATTGCAGTAATTAAGTGTAAGTTTAAAAACTAGGAAGAACTTTATTTATATGAATAATGAAACTGTGAAATAGATGTAATGGGAGTTGAAGATGGAAAGACATTTGATAAAGATTATAAGGACTGACATGGATAGAGTTTATCCTACAGTAAGGCAGAAAAACATGCTGGATGGGTCTGGTTTTTATCACAATTAATTACATTGATATATCCCTGGAACGGAATAAAATATTCAGCTTAACAGCTGGTGGCCACAGGATTAAATCTTACAGTACAGTAAAGGCCCAAGACAAAAAGTGCTAGTAGCTGTAAAAATTCAATATGTGATTATTTGACTTTTAATATGAAATATTTCTGCCTTTGGGTTAGAAATAATGATTTTTTTTTCTTTCTCTTCCTTACTGCCAGTAGCCAAGTTGTGGAAAACTTCTACTTGTTTCTACTTTGACTAACAACAGAGGGTGAGGGCTTCAGCAGGAGTTTGTTTCTGGAAGGAAGGAAGGGACAAGCCAAAGGACAGTAGTGGTAGAAAAAGTGGAACTGTGGCAGTGTTTTTCTAGAATGATTAGAAAATGGGAAAAGAATCCAACAACACAAATCATATTTCAGTTTGCTTGGTTTGGACCTTACAGGGTCATAAATAGCCAAAGAAATGACAGAATGATGTTTGGAACAACATAAACTTTTGGTGAAACTTTTCTACTTCTCCTACCTCTGCTTTCTGGATTCTGTAGTGAGACAAAGAGGTAGATTAGGAAGTCAGAGTGAATCGTTTGTAATTACCTCTTTCCTGAAGTGGCTTGATGTTTTGGCACGTGATGTTATTGCAATGAATAATATGTGGTGCTTTTGTTGTTCTGGTTGCTTTTTGAAGACCTTGTAGTTTGGACCCAACTGAACTGAATATTTCTCTTCCTTATTTCTCTCCTGAGAAAGTTTTTCTGCCTATATAACACCATTTCTTCTCAATTACGCTTGATAAGAAGAGATTTTTTTAACTTTCCTCTTGGTGGAAAAAAAAAAGTAAGTCTTCTTTATTTTCTTCTGTTTGACATTTTGTTCTTCATATTAAAACTACAATTCTTTCTACAGGAGACATAAAACCAAAGGGAAAAAGGAAAGTCTGCAATAAATTAAATTTACACTTGGGAGGCATTTCCTAAAAATGAGTACACATATCTGGGGTGCGGAAGATTCTGATCTGTTTCTTACCCACATAATTAATAGTAGGACAACCGCTTTTTGTTATGATGAGAATTGCAAAAAATAGTAGTTCAAATAGTACTATTACTAAAAAAAAAAACAAACAAACAAAAAAAAACCAGGTAGTCTAAACAGAGGAACAACCAGAATTCTTAGAATATACAAGCTTTTACAGTATGGTGCTAATAACGCCAAGGTTGGGGGTTCAATCCCCGTACAGGCCATTCACTTAAGAGTTGGACTCGATGATTCTTGTGGGTCCCTTTCAACTCAGAATATTCTGAGATTCTGTTATTTAAGACAATGAACAACTTCCATGGGCACTTTCCCTCCTTAGTTTCCTAGTTGAATAAAATAAGGGGGTCACAAATTCTCATCACATTCGTCACTGTGTATTTTTACCTACTTAAAAAATTAGTTTTAGAATTAAATCCACCATCTCAAAGATCACAACAATTTTTGCAGGTATTATAGTCTGAAGAAGCAGCATTAAACACAATTTAAATAATTCTCCTGTTTCAATAAAATACTATATGGTTGTATGATTCCGATCTGATCTCTCATCTGATCTGGACATCACCTACCTGTAGACAAAATATTATATGTCTAAGCCTATACAAATCTTCTATTATGGTTTCTCTTGAATTGAATTAAAATTCTCCTATTGTGTTTTCTTCTGCTCAGCTGTGAGCAGAAGGAGTCCTAAATACACATATTCACCTCAATTGAATGACTCTCACATCAGACTTGAGCCCCACTTCTGCTTGCACAGATCTATTTCCTACCAAATTTTCTGCCTGCTTCATGGAGGCATTTGTATATATAAGCTGCTGAGGTCCTTCCATGAAACACATTATAGAACCATGAAGAAGTTTTGTTGCTTAACAAAGTGTGAATAATTGATCAGTGAACTGGACAGACATTTTTAGTGACCAAGCTTCAAAAATTAAAAAAAAAGGAGTATAAGGAGAATGAGCAAAAATTAACCTGAAGAAGAACCAATTTAAGAGGGCTTTTTTCCCCCAAGTAGTAAATTCACCTGTAAAATATAGATTTGCAACAAGATTAAATGCTTGTTGTAAATGTTACTCTGCATTACTTAGTAACTATAAATGTTCTGTGAACTCCATATTGGAGTCATGGTATATCTATAGTTGCCTGTAGAGGTCAAGACCCCTATTTTCTCTTGATATTTGTTTACTAATAGTCTTGTGAACTGTCATTTCCATCTTTTTCATAACATCATGGCTATGTGACTCTTTTCTGTGAGGAGTGGTACTCATGTCCTAAGGGATGAAAATGGTTTCTCAGATACTGATTTTTCAAGGTACTGTGTAACTCCTGCATGGTTTTTTGAGGGCTGTATGGTTTTGTGCTTTTTCCATCCATATGGAGTATGACTATGAGTGTGTTAGAGTTCCAGAGTCTACTAAAGTATATTTTGTATCCCTATAATGCAATGTAGCAGCCCTCAAAACCTTTTTAATCGTCTGTGTAGCAATGAATGTAGTTGCATATTACATGTAAGTTGATATTCACATCATCTCTTCTAGAGAGGGTCCTGTTCTGCAAGGTGATGTGTCCTGTTTTGCCAAACAGTTCATCCATTTCTGTTGTTCAGTTTGTTTACAAATATTTTTCCTTCCTTTCAAATCACTATTAAATTAGCCCTGTAATGTTTTGTTCACAAACCAATTTATAACAGGATTTGTTGATGCTGCACTGGAAATCAAATTTGGGCATATAGGTTTTCTAATTTCTCAGTGAAAAGATGTGTACTTGCCTAAGCTACTGATCTTAAACCAGTCGATTTGTGTGAACAAGATCTCTCTAAGTTATGCTTTCCATGGCAGAGAAGGATACCAGAAAATGTATTGCCTAGGAATTACTTTGTTTGAGGTATTATTGTTGGTAAGACTCTCTATAACTTAAGCCAAATGCTTTCTGAACAATTGCATATGGAGTACTAATTCACACTGATGAATGAGTGTAATTTTTTTTATCCCTGGATATCAAGCTCAACTAGTTTCAGTCTAACCCTGACTGGTAAACTGACCTTCACCTTTCTTTTATAGCTGTCAATAATTCTCCATGCACTGCACCAGAAGCACAGAGGAAAGACTTCAGATGGTACAGAGACTCACAGTTGTGTTCATAGTTTGCCTTGAATATATTTAGACTATTCTTTGAAGGTGGAAAAAGGCAATTATCTTTTTTCTTTTTTTTTTCTACCTAAGCCTGAAATTACAACTCATTTTTTAAATAGAATATATTAAAAAAAAAGTGCCAAACACAAAACTACCTGCCTTAGTATAGTTTATTTCACATGACCATATGTCCCAAAAAGATATACAGGAACAGATCTGAAATATCAGTTCTGTCTCCTTTAAATGGCCCTAGTAAATCATATTTGTTGAATTGATAAAGAAAGAAAAAATAATCACTGCACCTGAAGAGAAAAAGAAAAAAAAAGTGACTCCAGTGCTTTTTAATTGTTCAGAAAATATTTGTTTATGGAATGACTCCTAGAAAACCTCCCAAGGTCAGTAAGATTCATGGGATTGTGCTGAGTAAGTTACACTAACTCTTATGTACTTAGTTTTCCCCAAAGAAATTGCTATTATTTTTCTTCTTATTTTCCCATTTTTTATTTTTAATTTTTCTTTTTCTATTGCTGTTGTTATTGCTGTTGTCATTCTTCTTTAATGGGCATATAGTCTTTATATTTGCTTAGAAAACTACCAAATTCCAGGGGGGAATGTCCAATTCAGTGAGAACATATTTATATGTAAATGATACCAAAATGAGTGTCACTGTTGCACAAAGATGACTAAACTCTCTATGCAAACTTCAGCCTTTACAGCCCAATCCTGCAATCCAGTTGCAAAATTCCTGTTGACCTGCAATTTCCAGTGGGACATTTATCTCATTTCAGAAAAGCATGGCTGCTGCTAGTGCTTCATAGTGAACTTCAGTTTTTCTTTGTACCCTTGTTTTCTTCCAGCACCTGTGAACCCCATTCTTCAGATTCTGGAGAAACTGGGAATTAGAAAACGTGTTGTTTCTACTCACATTAAATCTGCACTCCACTCTTCTGAATTTGTTTAACCTTATTTAATGTTTGTGACTATAGCTATTTTTACCGTATTTTGACAAATCAGAAAAAAATAGCCAACACTTGTATGATATCTTTTTTTCCTAAATACCTGTCTCCTCTTTTTAAACTCCAAGGTGTATGTAAGTTGAATGAAGCAATTCTAAGAGAAGAATTCCAATTTTAGATGAGTTTATGGGTGTGTCAACCAGAGATTTGAACTTGTGTTATAAGGGACTTCAACCAGTCTGCATACATTTGAAGTAGCTCTCTTGTCTCAGTGGAGGTTTACATAACCATATCTTCCATCAGAATCTACACTTTCCAACTGCATACTGACTCAAATCAATTCAGATCAAAAATCTATTTGACCTCTTTTTACTATCTCAAATCATATCTAAATATGTATCTAAATATGTGTATGTAGGCATTCACAAATAAAACATATGAAGATCATTTCCCTGTGATAATATCAACATTTTCTGTGTTGCTTTTGTTTCATTTTATAAAATACCAGTTTATACAAACTGCCTTGACCTAATTTACAATATGCAGCTTGGTGAAGCAACAACTACTCACTAGAGATGGAACTAAGCTCATTTTAACTACAGCATAAACCCAGATCTTGAAAACATTGTGGTAACTTCCATTACACTAAAAGCTATTGATTAGAAATGCTTCCCTGGCAGAAAATAAGTACTTGTGAACTCATTGTGTTCCAGTGATTCACCAGGAGACCTCAATGGGAGTTGCAGATGACAAGTAGCAGCACAGCAGATAAACCATGAAAATCAAGGAGAAATCCAGGTCTTAGCCAAGCTGTATAAATTAATGAAAATATTTCTATCCCACCTGAATGTATTCTAAAGAGAATCCCATTGTAATGCATGAGAACTATTCCCACCCAGTTTTTCTATCTCACTTATTTTTTAATAGTACTTTGCCTGTTTTGAGTATTTAAATTTTACACTTCTTATCAGGTTACTTGTTACTGGAGACAGGAAAAGCATGTAATGTAGGACGTTACATAAAGGACATGTGCTTTTAATGTAATTTGATCGTAGTATTTGTTAGGATACATCTTTTATATGTGTTTTAAATACATATAGATGTCATTTGACACAGGATGTAAGAGTGATAAAAGCAAAGCTGCTTAAAGGTTATGGCAATGCCCTAACCAGAAGGTGATGTATTTTAAGAATTTGCCCCCTATGGAAAGTGGTGGTAACTCACTAATAATGCAGACTGGATAAAAATTTGTAGTTGTCAATATTGAACGTTGAAGCACATTCAAAGTGATAAAAGAAAAACACTTGAGACCTTTATGTTCTAAAGCACTTCTGGAGACAAATGGGTTTTTGGGGAGGGAGAGCTGGTTTGTTTTAATGGAAGTAAAATGAAGTGGCGGCACTCCATGCATTACAAGCATGTTTTGGGAAATGTGCTTTGAATTTTTTTTTCTTTTTCTAAGAAGCAAATTATTTACGAGCATTAGATGTTCTTCACAGCAGACACTTTTGGAATGAGTATACATTTCATAAAGCAGGAAGGCACTTGCAAAAAATTGTAAAAAGCAGAATGAGAAAATGTATCAAGACTTTTTAACCTGCTATGTAAAGAGGCTTTGCTATTGAAAATAACTTAAATTATGTTGTTAGTGGCTTTTGTACAGTTCTTATAATTTTGTTTTGGAACAAGCTATAATTATAGAACCACAGTTCCTTGAACTATTTCCTTTACAAAAAAACAACATACAAAAATTCAAAATCCTATTAATTGATATTCCTTTTTCAAGTTCATAAGCACCTTCATATACTTTTGTTTTGTTGAATTGTAAAGAGACTTTTCCTGCAGTTCAGTGTGATCTATTTCTGTTCCTTGGCATGATGTGACATTTTGGAGGAGCTTTGTGTTAGTGAAGTAAAATTTTTTCACATGTTCAGTGTGAAGATTGTTTCTGGTTTGGTTTTAATATATATCACTAGTTGGACCATACAATATCATTTATTGTTCACTATATTGGCTTCATTCATTACATTTATACACCTTTTACATTGCATAAGGTATTATTATCACATGAATGACTGTGCATATTCTTATGTGGTCTATGTATTCAAAATATACTCATAAAAGTTCCACCGCCTTCAAATACGAGTTTCTCTCGTAGTAGATGGTTAGTTTCTTTGTTCTGAAAATGTGATTGAAAAAAAAATATGTGAGAAATGTTTGTGCTTTGTTTGGGAGGTTTGTTAACGTGATTAAGTACATAGGTTATATGATACAGGATCCTTGCTTTCATGAGTATAATTCTGTTAATTGGCTAATGGCATAAATACTCTACCAGAGAGCAATTTTAATTATGGTTTAGATGTAGGAGTTTTTCCACTTTGGGAACCTCAGAATTATTCCTCCTCTTCATGAATTAAAACTAGGAAGCAGATGATTTGTGTGTTCATTTCAATAATAGTCTAACAATCAAAAAAGATTTCTGTTATTTGCCAGAATTTACCTTACAGAGTAGGATTTTCCATATAGGACAGTTTACCTAATCCACTCATTATTAACATTTTGTTTTAAAAATATATTACCATTCTATATCCTGCTTAAGATGTAACCTCAAAATGATGCTATCTAAAAAATACATTCAGAACACATTTTAATGGATATATTTATTCATATTACTCAACCAGTAATATTTATGTCTTCCCTCTTACTCCTTCTATAGCTCTACATTTAGATGTTCTCATTAATTTCCTTCTAAAGTTCTATTTGACTCAGTCTCATGAAAGGTCATACAGTATTCTCTACTGTCCATTTCTTATGTACTACAGGGAAACATACCACAGAGACAACTTTTTGTGAGGAAGAGTTTTTCTGAGAAGTTATTATAATTGGTTCTGATAAAGTTTTGTACCAGAGATAGTGCTTCACTAAAGAGTCCTATGTTGCTTTTTCTTGATGCCATCCTTGTTCTAACCAATTTGCCAACTGCAGAGGAGCTGACAATAGAAAAGATGCTTTGACACATTTTCATTGGCTACATGCTACCATGCTGATGTATTATGATGCATGACTTGCATAATTAAACAAAAAATAGTTTTCACATGACTTATACTGAAGGTAATGTCGGTTGTAAAGTGATTGAAGATGAGCATCAGAGTACTATCCAAGAAATATCTTTCAGAAAGGAACAAAGGTACTAAGGAAGATTTCAAGAATTGTCAAAGATTACAATTGTGGTGGGTGCCTGCTATAGTCCAGTTGACCAGGACAAAAAAAAATGGATGAGGCCCTGGTCCTCACAGGGAACTTCATCACACTGATGTCTCCTGGAGGGACAATACAGCAGAATCTAACCAATAAGAGAGTCTCGTGCAGTGTATTGATGATAGCAGAGCCAGTCAGGAGAGGTAGTCTGCTGGACCTCGCACACCAAAAAGGAGAGGGGCTTGTTGGGAATGTGAAGATAAAGGCAGCCTTCAGGCTTGTCTGCAGTGACCATGTGGAGTTCAGGACCCTGAAGACACAGAGGAGAGAAGAAATCTCACTTCATGAGAACTGACCTTGGCTTCTTCAAAGATCTCCTCAGAAGAGTCCCATGAGATAAGGCCCTGGAGTGAAGAGGATCCAGGAAAGCAGTGGACCATTTATGGATCACCTCCTCTCTGCACAAGAAAGTTCCACCCCAACAAATTTGAAGGCAGGCAAAAATTACAGGACCCTTGTGTGCATGAACAGAGAGCTGCCAGCCAAACCCAAACACGAAAAAAGAAGCCTTCAAAGGGTGGAAGCAAGGACAGGTAGCCTGAGAGGAATATTGAAACATTGCCTGAAAATTCAGGAGTGAAGTTAGGAAAGCCAAAGTCCAAATGGAATTTCATCTGTCCAGGGATGTCAAAGACAACAAGAAGGGCTACTATAAGTACATTATTGACAAAAAGACCAGGGAAAATGTGGACCCATTGTCAACAAGATAGGGGATGTGGTGACACAGGACATGGAAAAGGAGGAGGTCTTGAATGCCTTTTTACCTCAGCCTTTACTAGCAAAAACAACCTTCAGGAATCCCAGGTCCTGGAGAGAAAAGGGAAAGGGCAGAGCAAGGAAGGTGTACCCTTGGTGGAAGAGGATCGGGTCAGGGAATACTTACGCAAACTGGGCATAAATAAGTGCAGGGCACCTGATGGGATAGATGGGATACACCCACATATGCTGAGGGAGCTGTAAGATGTCATTGTGAGGCCACTCTAGATAGCCTTTGGTCAATCACGGCATCTGGGAGAAGTACCCAAAGATGGAAGAATGCAAATGTCACTTCCATCTCCAAGAAGGGCAAGAAGGAGGACAAGGGAACTACAGGCTGATAAGACTCTCTGTGTTCTCTGGAAACAAGATGGAGCATCTAATCCTGGAGACCATGTCCATGCACATTAAGGATGAGAAAATCATCAGGAGTAGTCAGCATGGCTTCACCAAGGGTAAGTCATGCTTGACCAACTTCATAAACTTCTTGTTGTCTATCTGGATTTCAGTAAAGCCTTTGGCACTGTGTCTCATAAGATCCTCGTAGAGAAAGCACAGCTTACCCAGAGAGGTGGTGGAGTTTTCCAACACAGGATTTATTCAAAAGCCATCTGAACATGATCCTGGGCAGTCAGCTCTAGGTGGCCCTGTGTGCACAGGGAGATTGGACCAGATGACCTCCAGAGGCCTTTTCTACCTCAATCATTGTGTGTTTCTGTGATAGTGATTAACTCTTAGGAAGAGAGGAACTAGCTCTAACTTGTCTTAGGTTAATTTCTATAAAACCCAAAAATGTGACTGTTTTGAAATCTCTACCTCCACTAGAAATTTTATTTGTGCAATTCTGAGATAGAAACAGTCATAGATGAAAAATCACTGTAGCCAACCACAACATTGTCAATCAGAGGTTTGCCAAAGCCCATCAGGTAAAAGTTTCTCCTTGTCAGGAGCCATCTTTTTCAGCTACTCTCAAATAATGCCTGCATGTTTTTTACCTCACTTGTAGCATTATAAAAGTTACATTATATATTCTCATGCCAAGAAAATAACTGTTTAACCAATTTGTATCAAAGTGATTAATTAAAGTCAAGAACAGCTCTAAAGAATCTTACTGATTTCAATGTGTGTAAGTACTCTGTACACATGGTAGTTCAATCCAAGTATTCATGTGGCTACTAAAAAAAAAGGTTTAATTGTTTCACAATTCATGAAAAGTCTATGGAGGAAATAAAAAATACATCCTTTCTTATTTTAGCTAAGGCTGACTAGATTTTAAGTAAAGAAATGTTGATCTTTTTAACACTAAAATTTCTTGTAATTAGATTAATTGTCATTATCTATAACAACTAATTAATCAGAATAACATTCAGCATTAGCATTAAAATGATTGCAGACTGCTAAAGCAGAAAATTAAGTTCAGAGTTTTTCTAAAAAATAAAGATATCTATTTTGTTCACTTGCAGTCACAGATAGCTGTGATTAAATTTTAATTTGATGTCAAATTAAGAACTTGGTTGCATTACGCTGACTTCCAAAGTACAGCTCTACTCACTTAAGAGGAGTTTCCAATTTAAATGAACAGAAGGTTTGTTCTTTCAAAGGCAGGTTCAGCTCAGTTCACATCCACAAAATGAATCTCAGTAGTAGCTAAGAAAATTTCATGGTGACTAGCTGAAGAACTATACAACAAAGTGATTTTGAATATTGGTACTCTATTTTTAATTGTGTACATTGCGTCTTCTACATTTTTAGCTGCTAACTCTTGAGAACATTTCATACCAAATTGTCCTCTGCCACCTGTGTTAAAGTTATAGCATCACAACAGCACACAAACATTCCTCACTTTGGTATAAAGACAGCGTGTGAATACAAAATTATGGCTGGCTTTGCATGCAGTCCTGTTAATTTTGGTGTTGTACTAGTCTGGGAAGGCACAAATATCCAGCTACAGAGTCAGGGCCTGAGTGAACATCTCAGATAGGCAAAATGTACAGTATATGTCTTCACCCTTTAGTAAGTACTATAAAGGAGAAATGCTATATTTACACAGTAGAGATTGTGCAAGTGTAGATAGCCCACTGTACAATACAAAACCAGTAGAAAAGTTTCAGGAAACATTGTTTAAAAACAATACCTTTCTCATGGACAAAACCCCTGACCTCTCCTCCTTTGAGTCTCCTGCTCATGTTATCCACTGGATCATCACCTCTGTAAAGCTACCATAGAACTGGAAAATTTCTTCTGCCATTCAATCACTGCACAGCGTTTTTACTCACTGTCAGCTCAGCTAATCCTATTCTATTAATGGGTCTAATAGACAAGTTTTGTTGAAAGGATGATTGGACAGGGATTTGATTTCTTCTGATAGTAACTGGGGCCTGATTTTGCAGCCTCTTGGATAAACATAATCGACTACACAAAGCACAGAGCAACAAGGAAATATTGAGCCAGTTTCTACTCTCACATACATCAAAACAAGCATTAGTAATTCTGAAAAATCTTTATTCCTATTTTGCAATGGTTTCTTAAAGTTGTTGAAATAAGTTATGAATTTGTCAAATTAATTTCAAAACAAGTATTCTTAGAATAGAAATACCCTTGTCACCCTGTATCACTTTCATAGAACATAATCTGTACTTGAAATTACTCTCTGCCAGCCAGAAGAGTTAATTCTGTATGAGAGGTTTTGATAGGAATAGCCTGAAAATATGTTTTCATGTCATGTACCCAGCAGAGCTAAATTGAAGAAAATCCAAAGGAAATGCCAGGAAAAAAAAGTCAGGCCGTGTAAAGTGGACCATATACACAGTCAGTTCCTAGTTCTACTAGTCTATCCATTCTCTGTGATAAGAAAGAAGACCCCTACTGATTACAAGGAAGAGGTCCAAAAGCACAAGTCAAAGTGTGCAAATCTCAGAGATTTTCAATGGAAATTGAATGTTTGAAATCCAGAGAAATGGTTCCAGAGGATAAATGGAAAAAGAGCAGCAGTTCTTAAAGAATATCTGATTACTAAGCAAAATGTATAGATTTACATTGTGTTTCGTTTCCTTCTTATACATAGAAATTAAAACAGTGAGGAGGGAAAGTGGTTATTGACTGGCCCTCACTTATGCAAATGACTTATTTCTCCTTTCATTAACTCTATTATTAACATTAGTAAATTCAATTATTAAAAAACCTTTGATACCTGGTTGTTGTTACTGCAGCCATGACACAGATGCAAGAATGTCTGCCCCAGTAACTGATGCAAATTTCTTTAAAGCATTGACGTACTGCAAACAGGTTGTAAGTTTAGTAAATATGAGAATAGCAAGACCCATTTTGGAGAAAAAGAATTAAATTTATTGAGGTGACAAAATAAGGTCAAAGTAAAATCATTTGGGACTGTAATATAATTAAAAAGCAGTCATTTGTATATCTACATCATGATCTCTCCCATGAGTCAGTCCAGGTTTATTTTGAAGTATGATAAAAATTACTAAAATAAGAGGACAAATAACTTTCCAAAAATGTCAGTTACAGGAAGCAGTTGAGAAAAAGGAGACATAAGTATCAAAATGTACCTATTTGTTGACTACTGTGGCTCCAAAGAAGTAAAAATAGAAATTCAGATGTGCAATATCTAAAAATATGTAATGCTAAAATCATCAAATATTAATAACATTAAGCTTAAGCAATGTTGAATGAGTTCATGTTTGATACACTTGTGATGATAAGCGATAGAAAAGTGATAAATCTGCATAGTAATGAAAAAGCACCAAAATGTTGCCTCAGAAAGAGTAGTCATTTAATTATGCCTTGATTTTGATTCTGTTTCTCATCTGCAGATAACTGGAGAGGGTATTAAAAAATATAACAAGATGTAGAAGTAAATTGGGGGGAGGGATGTTTTCCTATTGCAAACAATAGGGGGAAATTGTCTGAATGATTTTTTTTTCACTCATATTATTTGATTTCTTCATGGGAAATGTTTCTTAGTGAGCTGCTTGTGTAAATGATGCCAAGATTGGTTCTGAGAAAACAATTTTTTGAACATTTCTTGTTTAGCAGGGTGTCAAAGTATTTGCTGCTGTTTATACTTGGCTTCTGTTCTCATTTAACTAGAGTAAATTCATATATTCATATGAGTTATGGCCAGAATGTACTGGTGTGAAAATACTAACCTGACTTCCTAAATAGCAAAAAGCAAAATTTATTCCAGTGATACCTACAATGCAGCCCAAAAGCAATAATTGATACACAGTTTCTCTTAGGGAAAGGCTCTGTCTCAAGATTTCAGGGAAGAATTTCCTAGAATTTCCAATACTTATTTTATCTTTTTTGAAAAGTTTCATCTGCTTTTCAGTTTGAACTTTTCTGACTCTTGATCCCTATATTTATCTGGTTGAAAGGACTTCCAGCTATCAAGAATCTTTCTCCCAATAATGATAGTTATAATCTGGGTTCAAGACACCTCTTAATCTCATCTTGGATATAGTCAACAGGATGAGCATCTTAGGGCTTTCTAAGCTGAGTTTTCTTAGGGTTTTAGTGACATGAATCACTGTGGAGAAAGTGTTTTTTTGAAACCTCTCTCATTTTTTACTTCCTTTTAAATATATGAGTATTGGAACTAAACACAGTAATGACTTTAGTTATGTCACAAAAAGTAATGCCATTTTCTATTTCTGTTCATTATTTCTTTGCCTGAGCATTAAAAACTTACCCTCCCCCTCCTACTTTCTGCTTCACACTAGGAGCTTATCTACAATAGCTTAACTAAAATGATCTTTTTGTTATTTCATTCTCAAAAGCACTTGGGATACATAGCACAGTCCAGAAAAGGTGGCCTCACCTAGAATAAATTCATGGAGGTTTGTAGAATTTACAGAAGTGTACTGAACTTGGGCTGATGACTTTGTCTTCTAAAAAAATTGGCAAAACCATCTAATTTTGCCCTAATGATCCTCATTTGCCAGAAAACCTTGTCCTTATTTTCAGTAGTAATAAGTAAGACAAGTAATTTGTGCTCCTGACAGTATCTCACCTTTCTCCCAGGTCTTGAACAGGGCATTCCAGAAAAGAAGGGATCTTCACAGAGATAATGGAGCTAGAACAGAACCAAAATCCTGTTACTCTGAAATTTCTCCCTTTCACACGCACACACACACACAAAATCATTAGAGTCCCTGTCATATTTTACCCACTGCACTTGGAAGTCCTCTGAATGGGTCTATCCAAAGTTTTGTGGAGACTGAGAGAGGCCCTACATTGACTTGAGACCTAATGGAGCCACGGGGAAACAGGAGCCCTAGATTCTGGTAGATTTGTAGATTTTATGTACGAATCCCAAACTTTTGTCCATGAAACCCAGCTGTAGGAAATGCTGTTTCCTTATTTACCTAGTGTTCAAGAAGGCTGCTGCAAAATCAGAGTTCTGCACTAGTTATCTATATAATACATGTCTAATTATTCATATTACAATCAATAATTACAATCAATATGTACAGTGGTTTTCAAAAGTACATTTCTAAAAAATGCAAATAAATCCTAATGGAATTTGTCAGATACACAGCACTTGAGAAGATCAATGGTAGTAGCCACAGGTATTCAATGTATTGCTTTAGTTCATCATTGTTGACAATATGGCTGTTCATGCTTTATAACATACTCGATAACATACTTCGTGTTTTCATATCCTTTCCAAATACTTTGTTTTGAACCACATGTTAATAAAACAAATTTCTCTAACAATTTGAGAAACTAATGGGACAGGCTAAATTACGTTATCCAAGAGTTGCAGGGTGCAGTCTCTCAGAAAAATCTGCCCCTTGAAATGACATTACCAAGTACAGGATTTTTAAGTAGATAAATTTATAGAGAAATATAACCGTGCATTATTTTTTGTATCTTAAACTTCTAGCCATCATTTTTGTTGCAAGACACCTTCATAATACAGCTTTATTTCAGGCTACTTCCTCAGTAGTCATACTTCTGAATATCCTTTGAAATTTCATGATCTGTGTCTATGGTCTGTTATATCCTTCATACTGGAATGTGATTTTGAACTATGATTAAAAAAAAAAGAAACCACAAACCTATAGAAATACCTCTTCTAATATGTTGTCTCTTATTATGTTATTTCTATTTTTGTAAATTCAAAATACTAAGGTACTGTTTCTTCTGTTTATCATGAAAATGCCATTCTTATATAATTGCAGGTCAAATATTTTGTTCTGTGTGGTTCAGGTGTAAATATTTTAGCAGATGAAAAAATGTAATAGCAGAAATAACTACTAAACATATAAACAGTTAGTTATCTTTTTAAAAAAACAAGGTTTCCATGAAGAATCGCCAAATAATAAAATGATTCTTGAATTATTAAAAAGATACTGCAAAAACATTAGTTCCATTTTTATGTGTCACTAAATCGTAGTGATATGCTAAAATAATTAGAATTAGTTGGGCTTTTGCTGCAAAAAAACGTGGAGCAGATTCTGCTCTCAGCTCAACAGGGGCAGGCTGAGACAATTCATCTGAAGATAATAAGCCAGATTCACAACCTGTGTAAGTTGTATAGTTCTACTGATTTCATCTCTGTCACCCCAGATTTAAATCAATTCAACATTTGGCTCAATATGCACAGTCAACAGATTACACCAGTAGCACTGAGAGCAGACTTTGGCCAAAGGAAATAGGTTGTAAACACCAAAAGTAGCAGTACAATTTACTTTTTTTGGTGGTGGGCATCGGGGAAGGTCTAGGAAATAAGCATTTGCAGTGGATGAAAAACTGTCTAGCTCGAGAGAGCAGCTTGGTCTAACATAAAAATAGAGGGCTCTTCAAATCTACTTGAACCCAGAGTGCTGAAGGAAAAGTTACATGTCTGGCCAATTGTCCCAGTGCTTGTGGAGACTCTAAGGCCCTTCTGCTCCTCTCCTGCTGCACTGACAGTCCCTTTTGTCCTGTACCTGGGCTATGCATGGGTGAAAGTCAGCTGGTGCAGAAAAGGCAAAGAGTCGTTCTGTGCTGCTGCCTACAGCAGTTAGGAATTGCCATTTTGGGTCTTGAAAGGCTTTGGTTCCACAGATGTCAACAGAGCTACTCAGTAGACAATAAGGACCCCCAGAGTGGATGGATGTAAATGTGGGTAAATTCAGACTATGAGTGGATCAGCAGTGATAAAACATGCAATATAGCTCTGCTCTACAGCTCTACCAGTGCAACTATAATGGTATAAATACAGTTACTCCTGATTTAAATGAGGAAAATTTTGTTCACTCTGAACTGCAACTTGATTGCATACATGGCTTTCAAAAGAGTTTCCCTTTTCTTCCTTTTTTTTTTTTTTTTTGTTTTGTTTTGGGGGTTTTTTTGAAGAGAGGCTGGAGTAAGCAAAATGAATAAAAAGCCAAGTTAGAATTTGGGTCTTCTGGCTTCTTAGTGCCTGCTGAGAAGAATAGGCCATGCCAAGAGAATGAGAATCAGGAAAAGCAAGCAAAGTGTTAGTGATACGGAAATATATCTGCCATCACAAAAGAACCACTTTAATTAAAGAAAATTGCTCAACACTAATCTATCATAAAAACCTTGTAAAGTACCATAAAGAAGCTGAACTAATTTTTTTCTTAGATTGCAAAACTGTTTAAGATGGTTTAACTTACCATGACAAAAACATGTTGAGGAATGAATTTTCATTGCTGTTTACTGATGCGTAGGGGTTTGGCTATTTTATTCACGGAGTAGGAATTCAACTCTTTAAATTTTATTGAATTGGCAATGTTTTGACAGCTTAACTTACTGTAAGTTAAAAGTTTAATCAATCAGACGTTTAGGGAAAGCTGCTTAGCTAGTATAAATCTTTCTGGTGAAAGTCATCATAAAAGACATACCTAAGAACAGGGCTTGTGATATAAAAAAAATATGCTAAACCCTGTAGGCAGATTAGTTTAACCATCTGACACTGCCTGTGACATCGTTTTCAGAACTCTTTTCTTTGACATCATGAGGAACCAAATTGACCTTTTAACAAGTTCATGTGCTAGTTTTAAATAATCATGTTAAGCTAAACGTGGCACCCAAAACGATGCCAAGGCAGTGTTGGTATAGCAATTTACCAACACTGTGATTACCAGAATTAGATGAAAGAGCCTGAAGTTATATTACAATTGAAATAATTAATTTATTTTCCATTGAGTTTGGGGTTTTTCTGGACTTAGAGAAAGGAAATTACTATAAGCAGTTAAAGGTAGAAGGCTCTTCCAGAAAAGTTGAGCTAAAAGTAGCTATTTCTAATAGCCCAAATATCACTGGAATTTACACTACCTATAGAACATAATATCTTTATCTCGTGACATTTTGTGTTTTTCATTTTCTCGGTGAATTTTATTCGATTTATTGTTCTGGAGGTACCCACTCACAACAGGCATACCACTCTTGATATTGCATTTTTTTTTCAGTCTCTTACTTTCCTAAATGCATGAAACAGTATGCATCCTTTGCACTTTCATTACTAAACTTTCAGACAGTGAGATTTTAGAAGTTTAAATTTAGAGTGTGTTAATGGAAAAGGTGACTTATAATATCTTAAACTGAATAACTTTATCCGCTCTGACCTATGAGTATTACAACTAAAAACTGAGAAACTTAAACCCTTAGTATTCATCATTTACAGTAGTTTTTTTAAAGTGGTAGATGTTTCAAATTGTTTATTGGAGCACTGTCTGTTATGATGCAATTTTTCAGTGCTTTCTGGAATTAACTTATAAAGGCTTTTCACTATGATAAGTGACACAGTCTGAGAGGAAATGACTACGCTTAAGAAATATCATTGAGCCCAGTTCTGTGTAACTTGTTTTATTATTTATTTATTGGTTTACAATATATCAAAATTAGTTTAGTTTCATGGTCAGGAAATGACCTGTAATGACAGAACTGGGCTTCAATTTGCAATGGCTTCTACTTAGTCCCCAGGAAGTGTTGGTGGAGATGGCACAAACTGCAGGAAGAGATCTCCCAAGCAGTCAGACTGCTGTGTTGTCACCCTCCTCCATTTCTTTGTTGGTTCCACACAGTCCATCTCCTTGACTTGTGTGTTGTTTTTCCTTTGTTAATTTACCTTTCCCATTTTTTCTCTCCCCTGAGATATCTTTGTACTCTCTCCTATCCTCTCCTTGGTCAGAATCATAGTGGGCAACAGAGACTTCTCCCTCAAAATCACCCACCCAGTGGAGGAGCTAAAGACTAGACACTACCATGAGTTTTAGGACACTGAGCCTGTTTCTCAACTTTAAATTCTGTCCACTGTCATTAGCTGAGGCTCAATTCCTAGTCCTCTCTTGCTTTGTAGGCTTTGGGAGAGCCTTATTTTCCGTACCCCACATTAGTGTTGGGTTGAGGATAGAAGGCCAAATTATTGCTTGTTGATAGCAGCCTTTTTAGGGGCAGAACCCTTGCCTGGGACTACTGTGGCCTTTGCTTGCTGTGCCAGGCAGAGAATTTGTTGATTTTTTTAATTTTTTTTTAAGACGTGCAGGTTTCTGATGCTGACAAATGCTGTGCAACATGATTCTATATCTCTGACTTATTGAACCCAGTTTAAATGCCAGTTTCTCCATGCTGGGTTTGGAGATTTGACCCAATGACCAGAGTGAGTGCCTCAGTAATGACTGCAGGATCAGACACGCTGCCTGTGGTAACATCTTCACAGCATATTCAAAAATTTAGCTTATCTGAAATTTAAAATCACCTATTTCGTACAGATTGTTAAGGAAAATTCAGACTAGGAAAATAGAACCAAATTAACTTAGAATTCCTATCACAAATGACTGGTGGCTTTAAAATATATAGTTATAAAAGTCTTACAAGAAGATCCTCTGATTAATGGCTAATAATAATAATTGCACGTACAAAGAGCTGCAGTAAATCCTGTACAATTTTTGCACTTTGGAAAGAGTATTGTTTTATTTCATATCACATAAAATTTGTTAAATAGACGAAACACTGCTTCCCTGGTGCTTTTGTTTTTCCCTCTGGATTGTAGCAATGGAGCACTTGCATGTTGTGTTTGATGCCTTGCATGATGAAGACATGCAATGGCAAGTTCCAGTCTGCATGCTGCTTAATGAATGTTTTCCTTTTCTCTCCTTCCCTGTTATGTGCTTACAGAAGACAACTATGTGGAAGGTGGGTGCTTTCTACCTTATTTTCCTAAGCTCTTGTTTTTCCCTTCTGTTTAGTGATTTTTTTCCCTTCTGCTTAATGTTATAAAAGTACACATTCATTCAATACGGTAAGTTGCATTTTTTACCCATAAAGGTATACAGGTTTATTAAATAAGTGTGATTTCTTTTTCCATACAGAACACAAGCAAAGCTCCATTTTAATCTTGGCTTTATTGGTGTAATTCCAGAATGTCCCCACTGAAACAATGGGATTTGTACTCATATGACTGATATCACCCTTCAAAATCTTTCAGGAGATTTGCAGAAGGACTGATTTCTTCTAATGTTCTGTATGAAAAACACTTCAAGAAACTATTTGTCTCATTAGTGTGGAGCATAAATCCTCCCGATAAGAAAGTAATGCATGTTAAATATCTGTCTTTTAATTGCTTAGGAAAATGGAAAGCGCTTTTCTCTTTAACACTATAAACCTTGCTTACTTTAATATTCTTTACAGCACAAAGTTTTAGAATAAAAAGATTTTCTGTCTAACTTTTCAGCATATTGCACTTGTCTTTTGGATATTGTGAAAGAAGCAGTATGTGATTTTAATAATTATGTTGTTATGTAATTAAGTACCTTTAAAGAGAGTATGGCCTAGGGCAGTGGAAACTAAAGCATAATGCCATCTAGCCTGAGTATTGGTAAGTAAGTCTATTAGCTGGTAAATCATACAAATATATGATAGTTTTAAAGGTACAGAATGTGTTTTACAGATCTGTTATTTCAAGAAATCAATATTCTGTTTTTGCTTAGAAGCCAAAAGGGGCAGGTGCTTTTTTATTTACAAGTGCTTTTAAGTCTCTCTGGGGTGAATCTTTGCATACTAGATAAATGATTATCTATCTGAAAAATTAATTTATCTATCTAAACTGAGAAATTGTTTTTATTTTACTCCAATATTTTTAAAAATATTTTTAAAACAAGGAGTTTGTAAACTAACCATATGCAAAGTGACTTCCCAGGAACTACTCTGACCCAGGGTCCTCTAGTGAACCAGTGTTAGGCCTAAGTTCATGCAGGTTTCGAGTCACCATGGGCCACTGCCTGCTCAGTGGCAATTTTCTAAGGAAGCCTGGAAGTATTGGTACTGCATTTCTCTGTGCTACTCTATTCAAAGGTGAAAAGAGATACTCAGATTTAACACACAGACAATACTGTGCAATTTTGTGAAAATATATGTTACCTGAGGAGAAAGAAAATTTAAACAATTCTGGTGCTTTAATTGTGTGCACTGTCACACACATACAATGCAATTTCATTTTCATTGTGAGATAAAAATGTCTTCAACAACACTGGGATAGCAATTCTAACTGAAAAATATAAAAACCAAGAAAGAACTACCTAATCTTGTATTTGATCTGTGCATAAAACTCCTGCTGGTGTCAACATGAGTCTTAAAATTTGAATTAGGTTCAGTATGAGTAGATAAGGAGGTTCAATTGCATTTCACATACTTGTTTATGCACAGCGGTACAAGATAAAGCCTGGATAACAGTTAATCCAGACTTTACCTGAATCTAATTCTTAAAACTGCAACCTTAAATTTATTCCAACACAGATCTGGATACTTATACATACATTAAAGTTACAAAGGATGAATGTGTAAGGAATGGAAGCATAGAATGGTGTACCCAAAGCACAACATGAAAACTTAACAGAGATTTTTTTCATCTTTGATCTCTGTGATATCTGAACATCTCTGTAATTTAGGCTACATAAAACCTAGAAATATTTAGTATTCACAGAGTTAATTTTATATATATATATATATACTGCTGGTATGGAAAGGCTACAGTTTTTTCATTTTACTGAAGTCGTGCTAGGGTTGAACCTGTTCACTGCAGGTTTATCACATTTAAGTTTTGTTTTGGCCCTGTGGTCTGCATGGAACTCACACACCAAACTATGAAAATATCCTATCTTCATATCTACTTCCACTATCCCACCCTGCACCCCTTAACTCTCTCCACTCAGAGCCAAGTTCAGGATATAGTTGGAGTGGATCACGCGTGAGGGATTCCTACTAAATGTTGAATTCCTAATTCACAAAGAAAAGGCTTTTATCAGTCCTCTAATGAAGTAACAGTGCACAAATGAGTATTTTCAATGTATGGGATGCCTATACATGGCTAGTTTAGGCTAGAACTTTCCATGACTATTTGTTGTGGTACTCTCTAACACAAGCAGACTTTTATTTTGAAAATCTAGCAGTGATTGCTATCATGCTAGGTTTGGCTATACCATTTTAAACCACTCAGTGGAACAGGTACTGTACTAGTAATTCTTCACTCTTCCAATAGCCTTCATCCATAGATTGCAAAAATATAACATAAGGTAGGTATCATTATGTGCTTTTAGCAAGTAAATATAGGTGACCTTACTGCTTTCAAATAAAGTAACATACAGAGTCAAACAAAATACAGTGTCTTGAAGACTAGTACTGAATTTTTAAATAGATAGATGTTTGTTTGGAGCAGGGTATGTTTTTTACATTTACTTGACCGCCTTTTTTCATTGAATAACACCATAAGTGACTTAAAATTCAAGTAGTTTCTATGATATTTTCAAGAGCCACATCTGCCATTTACATTTTTTTTTTCCAAATTATGTAAGAATCATGTATTTGCAACTGACCAATTTCAAATATCATTTTAACAAAAGTAGTAGCTATCAAGCAGAGATAATCTGAAGCTGGTTCTTTTGTTTGGTTTTGTGTAGCTAAAAAGTTCATATGTAAATGTGAGCTAGTGAGATAACCTTCTTTGCATTCCCCTAGGAGACATGACAGTGATTTGCTTCATACTTTCGAAGAGCTGAAAGAGCTCACATAAAGTAGTGGCTGCAAAGTCACAGTTTTATTAAAGAAAAAGATGTTGTAATGTTCGACTGGTTTCGCTTTTCCTCTATCAAATACAGTTAAGGTCAAGTCAAAAGTCTGAGATTTCTTGCTGTAGTTGCCAACAAGTTAATCAATCACAAGAAGAGACTGATACTTCCAAAAGGCATGTGGCAAGGGATCCAAGCAAGAACACCCAGCATTAAAAGAACGAAGCTCAGCTGGTGTTTATACACTGCTGTGTATTTGGGATGCCTCTCTTGCATCAACACTTACAAAAAACACTCATGAAAACATTTCTACTCTCTTTCACAAGCTGCAAACTGTGGTACAGCTATGTGATGTTTCCTAAGCAATGCTTATGCAGGCATCCCTTCAGGATCACAGTCAGCTTTCATTTACATTGCTGTAAGCCCCAGGTAATCCCACCAGTTGCAGAGCACTGTATTTGGAAACAGAATTTATTGCACAAGAGATGAGGCACATCAGGCCCTTCAGTTTAACTACACATCTAAAACGGGTGACATTAAAAAGCACTAATTCAGCAAAACCATTGTCAGTGTGCTTGGAACATCACTTGAGATTTGGAACTGATAAGATACAAATCCTTTCAGGCTGATTGCAGTCGGGAGTATCTTTGAACTACCCCCCCCTTCCAAATACTGTGAGTCATTTGTGCACCTAATTTTCTTTGTGAATTAGAAATCATAGGAACTCTCTAGGAAGTCTGCTTTCCAATAAAGAGTAGGATATTTTATTGCTCACCTTCTTTGTGTGAATTAATTTCAATTCATTGCAATAAGGAAAATAATGTATGGCTTTTTGTAATTGTTGGAGAAGAGGAGCACATTTAACACATGAACGATTAATAACTTCTAAAATGGATCCCAAAACAGCTAAGTTCAACAAGAATAAATCTGTTTTTTAAATCAGACATAAAATGTGAAAAACCCTCATGTTTCTAGAAAAATGCTTTCCCTGCATCGTAATATTATACTCTGTGAGAATTTAAGTATCATTTTATTATCATGGATTAAAAAAGCTGAATATTTTTCCTTAAAGAGTAGCGAAATTTGGCTCTGGTTGAGTGATTATCATTATGGACATCTGTTTTGAAATGTCACTAGACCTATTCTGGTATGATTGAATTTGGTTTCACAATACAAATATAAAGCAAAATCTATTTCTCTCAGATTTATGAAGTAGTTGCAGAAGCTGTCACTTAAATTTTCTTTATTACTATGTATTTTATATTGCATATATAATAATTTGCCTTCTCTGGAACAAATTCATTCTACTGTCACATTTCACACAAATAAGGAGACCTCCTTTGCATTATCATTTCAGTGTGATGAAGAAATTTTATTTAATTACCTGAAATGCTCATTTTTATGAGGGGAAAAAGATCAGACCCAGCCCATTTTTCAGGTTTAAACTTCTCCAGGTTTTAAATGTCATTTCACTCGTAGAGGACAGGAAGTCCTCCCAGCAAAGTATTCAAAGCAATATAATCAAAATATGATAAATATAGATGGATTATTAAAGGAATTGGTTGGATTTGAAAGCATTTTATTGTTTTCTGTCATCCCAACTACTGCACATTACAAAAAAACCCCACAATAAAACAGCACCCAGTGTTTGAATTGCAGTTCTGTTACTCGTAGCCCAAAGCATTCCAACCAGTGGTTGAAAAATGCTCTTTGATTTCCCTCTGTGATACAGACATCTCATAGGAAACAGATGCCTGTCACAAAACATTTTTGTCAGTGTGACAACACCACCTTCCCGTGCTCCCTTGTTCATTGCTGACTGTGCTCTTGTTTCCCTTCAAGGTCTGGCGCACCTGATGATGGGCGACCAAGGTATGGGCTCTGTTCCTTTTCCACTCTGCTTTCATTGTTTCTTCTTGTTTTGTAGCTGCTTTGAATCCATCACTGCAACTGATGGGCAAATGCTTGAAAGCTGTCTTTGGCTGCAAATAAACACATGGGTTTAGTCACATCTTTTCTTATTTCATTTTTTTGGTTTTTTTTGTTTGCTCCGTAAGCTTTTGTCCTTCCTGCCTCCTCAACTCCCCCTCTTGCAATACAATAACTGAAAAGAGGTGAGAGAAATAAGAAAGTGATTAAGAAAATTCCATGTATCAGAAAATACAATTATGGGTGATTCTGTAAAAGATAAACAAAGCGCAAGACCACTCTTCAGATAGCTCCTGAAAGAAGATACTCAGCTTGCCACATTGTACACATTGAAGAGTCCATTTACATTAATGCATGGCTGATTGGAAATGTGCAGAAAGCACCTGCTCCTGGCTTCTGGAATGCTGAGAGTACAATTTTGCTACCTAACAAAATCGGTGATTTTTTTCCTCCTAACCGTTGTCCATGTTACTTTTGTGACAGTCTTTCTTATCTAAGCATGGGTTATTTCTGTGTTTCTCTGCATGTACATGATTGGGAAGAAATAAACTAAATCCCTAATATGACACTGATCGCATCTCCATTTGTCTTCAGGCACTTACCTTATACTTTGTCTCTTCATGTTCATATAGTATTGCATTTACATGTACTCATGACTCTTACTGTTGTTTCTCTCCTCTTCTTTATTCTCTTTTTGTCTGGAAATGCTTTCTTCATGGAACCATTTCACCAAATCCATAGGTAAAAGTAAAGGTATAACATGATTTTCTTTATTTCTAATGCCATTGGTATACTTTAATGTATATATTAGTAATGCAAATAAATGTAAAATTTTTGCACTGATAACATGAGGTAGGTATATCCTTAAATAAATATTTCATGGATATCATGGTAAGGAGAATTATCCTTAAGTACAGGCTGACCATTTTTAAAGTTTGTCTCCTGGTTTTTTGTGAGAGATGTAGAACTTTGGCACTGATAAAGAAGGCTACGGTTATAGAAAGCATACAGGATGAAATAACAGCCACATTTTGAGGTATGCCTTTTTCTGTTCTCAAAAAACTGTAGTCTAAACCACCAGACAAGGAAAAAAAGCGTGATGTTGTTCAACTTGGACTCTCTGGAGATAATCTGTCCAGGGTCAGTCCACAGCTTGATGTAAGTTTTAAGTTAGAGTAGCACTGACTTTAGCAAGGCTGCTATCAGCTGATCGCATTTGTCCTGAGATTTTCCTTGTATATTAATCACTTTGAGTGATATCTGAGACAAGAATTGGACGAAGAAGTGAGGAAGAATGAACAACAAAGAGAAGTGTTGGGTTATTTCAGGTTTTTTTATTCTTTTTGTTTCTTTATGTAAAGAATACCCCATGTATTTCTCTCTCCTGGAGGAGATGTGCAGTAGGGTCAAGACTTTCCCTGTGTAAATAAACACCAGGTTTTGCTACAAAGATACTTGTTCGCAGACATCCTATAAATATATTTTTATGATAAGAAGATGTCCATTAAAAGCCATTTAATCTCTGTTATGTATGATGAATAATACAGTTCTGTTCATCTTAAGCATTTGTCAGGGTGTACCTACTCTTTGTATAAATCAGAAGTCCAGTCTGCATGGTCATACTTTCCTAACTACTTAAATTAGAAAAAAACTTCCAGGTTTGTTGTTGTCTTGCCTTTATTGTCTTCAAACCTAAAAAGTTCATGTGATGCAAAGACTGTACTTAAAAATCTGTAGTGTCTCACTCCTCTTCGTATCAGACTCCCTGGAAAGACTGTGTACCTGTATAGGTGGAATACCATTTAAAGGGTTGTGTGTGTTCTGGAGCTCTAAATCTTGCTTAGTAAAAGTTTTAAGTTATGAAAACCAATCTACTGATTTCTTTGTTTTATAGGATCATTTTGGTTTGTTTGTTGTATGGCTGCTCCTTGTGTTTTTCTTAATAGTACCTTGTATGTATGATTTCCTTATTATTTCTTATTGCTATCTTACTCCTAATCAGTAGATGTCTTGGGTAGAGTTACCTTAAAATGACATGTTATAGTAACTGAACCTTGACACTATATATAATTTTTAATAATGAGGAATTATTTTTCTATTCTGTACACAGAAAAAATTTTGTAGTATGTACAGCACTGAAGAATTTATTTTTGTATGAAAGGATTGAAATATAATTATGAAGATATACTATGATCATTAGTTGATCCGGAGAGCAGATTTTTAGCAAAAAAAACCTTTGCAAGTATTGTACAATACTTAGACACTTATATTTTTTATTTTTAAAGGTTTAACAACTATATTCACCAAAAAATTACTTTGTATCTACTAGCTACATTTGATGTTTAATGATGTGCCATGTGACATAATTTGAACACCAGTCACTAGTCATCTAATCATTTGACTACATTTTGATTTTCATATTTTAATTTTTTATTAGATTTATCCTGTTAATATAGAAATAATTATTACTATGTTTTGATAATCACAATGCTTCTTCTGCAAATATAATGATGTATATGTGTTCAAATGGATGGAAAAGGTTTATATTTATACGAATACCAGTTGCTTGTAACAGAAAATATCCCTCAATATTGAACCATGTCCTCAACTAGTGAAAAATTACTTCATTTTGTTGACTATCCTGAAATTACACTAATATCACCTACTGAAACGTGTGACCTTGAAACAGTTGTGATAACACACATGTGTAACACGTGACGATATAACAAATTAGGAGAGTGATGGAAAGGAATGAAGGAGAAAAAAAGGAGCACCAGTTCAATCTTTCATTGTAAGTTCCATTCCTTGAGAGGTAGGGAAGGTCAGTAGCAAAAGTGATTGCAAAATTCTGAGTGATTATATCATGAATTATTCTTATTTTGGAAATGTAAGCAATGAAACATTTTTAAGAAGCTTGACTATGTAATTTGTCCTGAAGAGTATAAATGACTGAAGTATCACCATCTCCTTTAATTGTGTAGATATGCTTTGGGAAAATTGAAAAGGAAAAAAAAAATCAATGTATCTTCAGAATTAGGGCAGGATGTTAACAAGGTAGGGATCTGGCGTTGACAGAGGAAGGAGAGATGAGATAGCCTCTCCAATTGGGCAAGCAATACAAAATCCAGTAACATCTCACTGGATGCACCTGCTGTTTGTCATTTAGTTGTAAATATAAATTTGGATAATCTCCTCACAAAGTTCTTATTGAAGCTTTATCTGTATTAACAAAGCTGTCAGAAGACGTCAAGTGCTGAGACCTTTGTCAGTACTTTAGGTCGTATAACCTGGTCTAGGTGCAAAACCAGCTGACATAAATGAGGATATAACATAAAGCTGAGATCCCATGTAAAAGCTTGTCTCATAACTTTAGAGCTACACAAAATTGTTTCCTGATTCATTACTCCTTGTAGATGCTATTCCTAATTCTAGGAAGAGCTGCAATCTTTTAGTTATACTGGCGTTCATTTGTTTTCTGATAAGTATCATATATGTTCGGAAATACTTAGGAATTCCTTTTATGTCCCATGGAAATCACCTACCTGTATTCAACTTTAGCAGTGGAGTTGTCACAGCTGTAGTGGAAAGACATAGGCAAGGTAAGGTTTGTAAATGGGATTCATGTTTTTATTAGATCACTTGAATATGCTACTCAGAGCAATTGTTTGAATTTGAAGCAAATCTGGAATTTGCTGCTCATAATAGACATGGAAAACGATTTGTTTGCCCAAAACAAATGTTTGCCCAAAGAAACGTTGTCTGTTTTCTCCAACTATTGGAGGTGGTCTAATAAAACTACCATTTCCACCTATGGGCCTTACGTCATCAAAGTCATGCAGAGTTGTTTTGTAATTAATAGTAATACAACTAAACTTATATTGCAACTAATGTAAAACACACAATTTCTTTTTTTTTTTATAAACCCTATCTCTTTCTTTTCATATTCTTTTAATGAGCAATGAAAGGAATTTATAATTCAGAAACTATAATGTAGTGACATATATTATTTCCTTTTTTATATTGCACTTCTCCTAAGCCTATACATATTTTTATCCATAGTTTATTTCTTTGTAAATAGCCTACTTTTCACTACATATATTACTCATTCTATACCTAAATAGTATGTTCATACTCCTGTTCTATTACTTTGGAGATTATGTGCAGCTTTAAATCATTAACCACTCAGGTCCCTAGCAAACTATTAAATGTTAGCCAGATGAACAATAAGTGTTTCTACCAAAAGATTGATAGTACAACTGCAATTTATTGTATTAGATTAGAGGCTTTTAATGTGCTGGTATTTGGTATACTGTTTTTAATTGCTGAAGAAAGACTTTAGAATGGCAATTTGTATGTGTCAACTTCTTGCCAAAGGAGGGCAAGTTTTGTATTGCACTAGCTATGGTACAATATCTGTAACACCAAAGTGATACCACTAACTCGTTAATTATCAGTCACACAATTCATTTAACAATTGGAAAATTAGGACACTGAAAAATAAAAATGATTTAAATAAATCCTTCAACAATCATGAGCATTAAAATGGTGTCTTATGTAGTGCTTACACAAACATCACCTTGTGCCAGTAACCTCCCCTAACATCAAACTATGTGGAATTCAGTCATTAACCTTACTGCGACCACAAGTCCATCTTACTGTGATTTTCGTTTTTGCTCTGTTTTCAAAGAACTAAAATTGTCTTGGCCTCTTACACTCTCTGTTCCTCAATGAATTGTTGAAAAGCCTATACTATTCTCATCTGCTTTTGTGTGAGCTGCTTCAAAGTGGGTTTGCAAGACATCCATCCTCCAGCCTTCCTTGACCTGAGCCGCCAACAGTCCAGAAGCCGTGTAAATGCTTTGGTACAGCCCTGAGCTCTAGCACAGCTTATTATTTTTGGCTCAGTGCCTTGTTGCCTTGGATTCAGTTACATGCCTTCTCAACTGCAGCTGGCTTTTGCCTGGCAAGTGCAAAACATGGATGGAGGGCATTCTTGACTCTCTGTACTTGTTCACATAGTTGTGTATCCTAGGTGATAGCAGCTTATTTGAAAGACTCACTGTTAGAACTGAAGTGAGTTAATTTAGGAGTTTTACACATAATGGGGTTGCCAAGGTCGGGTAACTGAAATGGTTTCTAAGTGACATTACAGCAGAAGAATGGATAACTTGCACTTCCCTGATCAATCTCAGAGTTGCTTCTACTGATAAAAAAAATCAATAATGTTTAAAATTTATCCTCACTTTAACAGGTCACAAACATACTGAAGTCTTGTATAATTTACAAAATTATTAACATGAGAATTTCAAAAGTATTCTCTATGAAATTAACATGATTTTTAGTGAGAATTACATTTTTTAATAAATTAGTGAACTAAAATATAAAGCTCCTCAAAGTACTCCAAAGAGCAGTAGCTACACATAATATCTTTTCTATAATGACTTTTTTTTCCTAAAGAACCTCATAAATATAATTAAATAGAGGCTACTGTTCACCAAAAATGTTACAATTAAGTTCTTGTGTAACCCATGCCCCTTTGCCTACACATATATGTTCCAATAAATATTTATACAATCCTTATATTTTAATGGTCAACATGTTCAAATTTTTGTTGAATATCATAATGAACTATACATTAAGTGTTTGTTGTGGTGCATTGAAGTAAGTAATTTCCTTACACTTCAGTGGGTGATACCAAGCAACCCTGGAATATGTCATTTGAAGATGCAGATTCAACTTTATGTTGAAATGTGATCAATTAATGGTCCCTAAGGAGAAAAACTGTAGCAGAACATGAAGAAGTTTTCTGTCTGAAGTACATGGCTCAGAAGAAACCAATCGACATCAGGAACAGAAATGCAAATTCTGTCTTGTCACACATGTACCCAAAATTATATCTGAGATGTCTGATTCCTGATCGGCAGTAAAAAAGAAATGGTATGGACTTGCCACAAATATTAAGAAAATTTTTTTAAGAAAGGGGAACACATTTATTTTTAAAATAAAGTCACCACATGGTCCACATATTGAGTCCACACCATGAGTTCTAGCACCTTTCCGTCACCAAAATAAAGCATTTACCATATTCTGAATCATTCTGGCATCACTCAAAATTATCATGTATCATATATACGTAGGTATATATGTCATAGATCTGTTGATTCAGTGGAAAGAAAATAAATGTGCAACTGTGAGGGATTTAATGTAAAAGAAATGTTATATTTGCAAAAGTGTAGACTTCTGTTGGGTTCAGAAAACATTGTAATGTAAGATAGTACGTATCTAAGATTTTGGCTTCCTCAACACAAGGCTCCACTTTGAGCATCCAGAAGATGGGTATGCTGACAGAAAACCTTTCAAAATAATGTTAGATCTCATTCAACATGAAGGATATGTATTTCAGGTCAAAAAGTATGAGGGGATTTATTGAGGATGGAAAACAGTTAAGCTGTCACTCTGAAAACGTAAAAAAAAATATTTAGCAGGTAAGCAATAAAGAAATAGGAAAACTAGGCATGTCTTCCTTAAAGCAAACTTTTCTTTTAATTTATATATATAAATGTACATAGCAAATAAGAATTTAAAGCTGCAGTGATCTGAGTCTTTTTTGCACAACGAAATTCCATGAGAGTTTTATACACATTTCATAGGCATTTCCAATGAAACAGATATTTGAGTGAGGTGTATTCCTTGGATATTCTGTAGAATATCCTGGAACCTTCCTGTGAGCCAAATACATTGGTAGAGTGACACTAAAGATTTCAGCTTCACTCCAAGATTGCACTCCAGCTAAAACTTTCCTAGGATAAAAGTCAGTCCTTGAAATCTACAAGAACAACTAAACAAATGAGCCCAAGAGACTCTAATTTCTATTATTTCAGTGAAAATCAAAAGTGATTGGAGACTATTGTACATCTCACTTAGAACAGAAGTCTCAACTGATTTTGACATTAATCCAATCAATCCCGCTCAAAGGAGCTTCACCAGCTAAGTGGAAAGAAATCAGAGCCCCAAGGAGGCATATTTTCAAACATCTCTAAGGTTTGTCTACATGCAAGCATACTAAATTCCAAAGTAAATGATCACAATTTCTAAAGAAACTAAATTTAAAGAAAGTGAAGAACTCTTAAGAAAACCACTTTAAAATTGTACGAGTATAACTGAAAATGTGAACTATGCTTTCTAAATGCACATCATAGTGATATTTTTCTACCAAGAATGACTCCCTGCAAAAGAATTGAAAGAATATTTAAATAGTCTGGTCAAAATTGATTGTTCTTGTAGAAATAAAAATGCTGCATACAAATTTTTTAACCTACTCTTTAACTCTAATTTTCTTTGGCTGTAATAATATGCCAAGCTACTTAGAAACAACCGAAATTTGAATTATCCAGTGTTCTTTAAATTCTTTTAATTAAACAATATAATTTGCACTGATACTAATAGTGTATCTATTTCTTGATATTCAAGTCCTTCTATAACCCTGACATTCTTAATTGCTTGAAGGTGGCTTTCTATCTTTACTTTAAGGGTTCATCAAGAGCAATTAAGTATCAGTAGAACAGTGAAATTTAGGAGCACAAAGGAGAAGACTTTCATAGGAAATGAGTATGGACCATGGAACATTGACTTTACTGTGAAGTTCTGCCTTCATCATTCTTTTAATGGTTTCCATAGATACCAACCTGTTATCCAGATATTTTTTTTCCAGACTTGGGAGGAAACAAAAGTGACTGCATCTCTATATTGAATTCATTTATTCTAGAGAAAGAAGTCCTTTTTATCCTCATTAAAGTTATATTCTGGTTTTTTTTCTGTTGGCACTCACAATAATTTTCTGATCAGCACAACATTTCATTTAAAAGCTGGTTTTGTAATTTGCTATTATGACTTAGATATTCTGCTAATTTTGTTGCCTGCTTACAGTAGACATTTGTTCTTTAAAGAAAGGAAATATCTGGACTGATTCACTGACAACTAATAAAGCTGTATAGAAGCAACCTCGGATAACAAGAGGCTACCAGAGAAACTGGTAAGCCACACCTGGCACAGTTGGCATCACAGCATTGACTTGAGTCAATGTATGGGGGTGGAAGGAAATAAAAGCAGCTGGGTCTAATTCATTTCATCTGCCTTTGCATATTCTTCAGACAGAGGGGAGTCTACCTGGAAAGTAAAATTCAGCAGTAAGTGAGTATATCTAAATTTTCTACTGGAGTACCCTTAGTTAATAGGTCTGTCCTAATTCCATATCTTGAGCCATGGCTATCCCATTTTCAAGAGTATCCACCCAAAGGAAAGGAGCAAAATATCTTCCTGTGACCATTAATATTCTGCTTATGAAGCATAATTTTTAGCTGAGAACCCAGAGAAATTCCACTACATTATGTGACCCTGCTCCCAACCAACAGTAACATCTCTCTCTAGGACTAAAAGCCAGAAATAATTTACCTCATTTCCTACTTCATTGACCCTGAGTATCTTTATTAGGAAGAACTTGGGTCATTTCAAAAAGGTGCCAGATAAGTGCTTTCAGTCTCAGAAAAAAGGCATTTCAGACATTTTGCCGGTAATACAAGCTGGCCTTTTGATTTTCTCAGTTAATGGCTCTGCTTAATCACTTGGTCTTACAAGATACTTTAGTATTTGCACAAGTCCATAAGAAATCTTAAAAAAAATCACCAAGCTCATTTACAGGCAAATCACCATCGAAAATTATGTTTGTGTACATTTAAGTTACAAGAAGCCAATTTTGCTATGGAACCTGTGCAAAACAAAGCATACATTAGTTTTAAAGCCAAATGCTTCTTTGACAATGATATTTGCACTATGAATGGATGATTATTTAAATGGATATTTGATATTATTTGTATCAACTGCAACTACTGACTAGTTGTTATGTAGTTTTCAGTTTTAGAGGACTCATTTGGGCATAGTTCTATTGAATTGTAACACTAGAGTTTTTTTCCATAGTCACGAAGACGATGCGAGATTTCAAAAATTTCTATTTTAATTTAAACACCCCCAGCTCATTGTGGTACAAATACTGAACTGGTGTTCTGATTTCACCTGAATGCTTGTGCAAAGTATGAATTTTGGAGGTATCCCTCAAGGTGCTTACATCATTATGCACCTTCAAACACATGAAAATGTAGTTGTGTCTTTGTCAGTCATGAACTGATTTTTTAAATGTCCTTAGCAGATTTTTTGTCTCTATATTTCTCTGCAATGAATTATTCAAATAAGAATACAGTCCATGACTATAACTATATTATAATATTAGAAGAAAAAATTTATTTCAGGAAAGAATTATATAAAAGTATCTAAGTACAAGACTGAAGGAACAAAAGTAAACCTGGGAATTGGTAATTATGTATGATTCTTGTGCAACATATTTATCTGTATAGAACTGTTATATTCACACATAACCATATATCCTATATGAGACAGGATATCTCTAGCAAATCTGTGTTCTGAACATTACAAAAAGCCACCTGAGTCCCACTGTTGGTTGGCTGCTACATACTTCCTCAGAGCAGAGAAAGGAGCTGTCCAGGCTACTGTGAAGAGGATAAATTCTTGTATTTCTGTTGAAATTACTGGGAAGCAAAAAATTACTGGGAGTAAAACAGATCAAGTAATTTACATTTCTAAACACAAATTCCTCAACAATTTTTATTAGTGTATATACACATTTAGGTACATACATGTAGCTGCATTCGGGATGTAGACAGAGAAATAAAACCTGCTGTATTTTATGAGTTTACCTCTCAGGAATACCTCTATCTCAAGTTTTATATAATGACAAATATGTAATAAAAATTACTAATGTGTAATTCATAAGTCATTCATAAATGACTGTTATGTGTCATTTATTCTCTCTTCCAGGAAAACACATGTATTTGATATTTATTCATTGTTCTAAAATAGATGAGAGTTACACCTTGCTAACAGAACTACCCATTTCAGTTGTCCCTGAAATGAATAGGCTTGTTAAAGAAACAGGTTTTTGAAAATTCTGCATTTATTGAGTTGTTATAAAAGTAAACTGAAAGTCTAATTAATATTTTCCTTTTCAAAACACCTAAAAGATCTGTATATCAGCCCTATAGCTTTTAATAAGTACATATAACTCTCAGAAATGTACATATATCTAGGTCATGCTAATTATCCACCTTGGGAGGCAAGAATGTGCCTATACTTCTCTACCTAGTTGGCATACTCTTGAGACCCAAGTCAGAAGAGCAGACTTCAGGAAGTCTAAAAATACATTTCCTAGGTTCTTAGCCATTAAACTGTTTAAGAGAAGGTCTCTCATGTACTAGCCGACAGCCTGTAATTTGTATTATGCAGGAAATAAGACTAGACAATCAAAAACAATCTTTCTGGCCTTGAAGCCTATAAATCACAAAGAACAGAGAAATTACTGTGCAAAGATGTAAGAAAATTGTGAGACATGAAAAGAGCCACACCAGTTTTACTTTATTAGTAATACTTTTATTGTATTTCTTGTGTAGGTGGGATTATGTTACATAAGAATGTAACATGAAAGCTGAAACACCTTCATGGAAAAGCCTCAAACATGTATGGAAGTGTGAATCAAAAGGAGATTAAACTTTCTCAAACTCCAACACTTTGCTGTGATTATGTATTTAGAATACTTTAAATTGAATGCTACAGCTAATCTCATTTTCAGGAATGTATGTCATTCAGTATTTTTATTTTACATAAGTTCTCTTAACACATTTACAACAGGGTATGGGGGTCTTTGAGTTATAATGTAAGAAATGAGCTTACCATGTTATAGAGTGACCGGTGCACCAGATAAACCCTGGGCAAAACATTGTTGTGAATTATTTGTTCAGTAAAACTGGAGCTGTTCATTTTTGCTGTTTGGTACAGTGAAAAATTCTTATACAAAGCTGACAGATTAAATGAGGAATAGAATTATGATCTAATCTAGGAAGTGTTATAAACTAGAGGCTAATGCAGTCCTATAAGAGTGCTCTGAATTAGTGAGAAGATTCAAACTCATAAGACCCAGAGTTTTAATTTAAAAACTGAACTCAGTGTTCTAATATTTAGTTTCTTTTTGAACCTCACCATTCAAATATATATTCACTGTAGGTTAAGCAGTCTTCTTTAGTTGCAATATGCTCACACAAAAGGAGAGGATGGAATCATAGGCTACTTTACTGAAAGACTTATTATTCTACATCAGAATTATCTTTATTCATGAAGGCTTCAAATACTTTTTTAAACTTCAGTTTTACTGTAGCCAGGAAAAGATCCTGTTATTTGCTAAAATTCAAGAGAACAAATGGGAGTGTGTAGTTTCTCCTAGAATATATGAAAAATATTAAGGAGTTATTTAATTCAATGAAGTTAGAATATTTCTAGTTTAAAAGAATTCCAAAATTTTCTCTCATAATACGTGTTGAATATCAGAGAGAAGGAGGAAAGCCAATTTTTGAGGTGTATGTCCTTTACCTCATTACAGTTGTTCAGCTACACACCTTGTAGACGAACAGGCTCTGGGTTATTAACATCTTGTTATTGTTTGACAATTTATTAATGCAATGGGTAAAATATATGTACAAGCAGCTGAATATATACCACTGGGAGAATACAATAGCATATTCATTTTTGTGGGGGAAAAAGTCTCTGCTAAAATTTTTTACCATTAATTACTCAATACATAATATGGAAGCATCTCTACATGTACTAAGTAGGAGGCCCATCAGTGAACTTGCTCCGTGGGGAAAAGGCACAGGGAAGCGGGAAACTGGACGTTCAGACTGCTCACATCAGGAAAAGCTGAGTACTGTTTTTCCATATCTTTGGACTGTGTTTGAACAGTTCTGGTGCTGCACAGAGGAACAGGCTTCAAATGCACGCCCATGGTTCCTCCTGTGCTGCTGTTTGGTGAACGTGGGGACTTCAGAAGCACTGTGAGCAGCTTCCTGCTCGGTCTCAGTGTCATCCGTCAGAACTGGCAGCGTCTGATATTTTCAGATAATTAATTTATTAGAAGTGCTTGAGAATAGGGCATACTGAAATGTCACTACAAGGATGCTATCATATTTTCGAAAGCTGATACAAAGTAATTGACAGCAAAAAGCAAAAAAACCCACCCAAAACAAAACAAAAACCCAAAGAGCAACCCCAAACCCTCCAGCAGTTATAATTAGATCATTTTGTATAATTTGTGTTGGACTGTAATATTCAAATTCACATAAATGAGTACATGGGAGAAAAGCACCACGCAATCTACTTTCCTTTATATTTACAATATATTTTATATTTATTTTATCCTGCGTTATGTCTGTTTTCCAAGAGGCATTGTTTAGCAGAAGAACTGATGAAGCCCATTCATGGTTGCACAATGTCTGTCATTATGCTGAAGGACTAAGGAAAACCTAACTGGCAGTTAAAGCATGAACTTTCTATACCTCAAAATATGGTTCTCAATGACTATTTTGCCCTTAGTATATCTGCTGACAGTTTCAGCAGATGTTTGAGTATCAGACTCGTGACTGTTGATGTGCCTAGGCATGTTATTTGGAAAAACAGCTTTCTAGTACTCCAGAATTGCTATATCTTTGATTCAAAAGCTAGATTAATTTGTTTTTAGTAACGCTACATTGAACTCCTCTGATCACTTCAGTGTTTGAGCTTATTGTAGTGGTTTTGTCTGTAAGTAGACACTGAGAATAAAACCAAGCAGACATTAGCATCAGTCAGGATGGTTTGGGAAGAGAAATTTATCACAGAGCAAGAAAGAAAGAAGAGAAACTTGGAACTTTGTTGATAGGTGTGTATTGTTACTTAAATTAACATTATTGCTTTCTGTACTTGAGCTTTCTTTACAACTTATGCAAGTTGCCTTTTGGTTGTTTTTCCTTCTGCCTTGTTTTGTTTATGGGGTTGGTTGGTTGGGGTTTTTTTACACTGAGTAATGAACAGGTTTTCTGTGGTCTAAGAACAAAGCCACTGCCTGTGTGGAGACCAATGAATTACTAATTGGATTACAGATGCACTTAATTATCCTGCACTGAAGGTGTTCCATTTTCCTATGATCAAGGCAGTAGTGTGAATATGCACTGAAAGAGAGGTTTTTTTCTTATGCTAAGTGGAAAGCTCAGAGAATATGAAAAGGGTGAGTAAAGCTGATTGGAACTTTACTAAAACTTTATGCATTTCTTGTCCCTCTTGTTTCATGAAAGACAGTGTTTTTCCTTATAGTGTGAACATTTATCTTTCTTTTGTGAAGCACTTTGCTAATTAAATACCTGTAGTAGCTCTCAGATGCTTGTAGTGTGGGAGGACAATGACTTCTGGCACAAGGTAGTAAGAGCAGCTTGTTCTGTGTTATTTTATTCAAAAGTTTTCCCTGAAAAGCTAAGGCATTAAGTAGAAAACTACATGAGGAAATTTCAGTGTCCTGACATTTAAATCTGTTCCTAGGTGAATTTGAAAACTACCTGTGTCTGTGAAGTATCAAAGGCAGCAGGAAGGCTCTGAAGAGCCATAGAAATACAGGCATAAAAGATTTTATTATTCTGTTCTTTTCTCCTACTAACTGTGTCTCCCCGTTGCTAGGAGAAAGGTAAGGTAACAGCTCCCAAGTTTTTAAAATACCATAGCTATTTCCTGCAAAGTGTTTTCTCCTAGGACCGACTGTTCCAATACTCAGTAGGCCCAACCACCCATCCACTTTGTTATTTATATTGCAAGGGTCAGGAAGGAGAAGAGAAGTTTAGGAGAATGGGAAGACGAAAGAGCCGTTGGTGTGGCAGCAGATCATAATTTAGAAGTGCAAAACCCAGACCTGCCAATTCTTCAGCATAACAGGGTATTTGCTTGGCTTAAGAGTGTAGAAAAAAATGCCTGAGAGACCTGGAAGATGTGCCTCATGGAAGCTATCTAGTCGTTCGTTTAGTCTTTAAAAAGAAGAACCCTGCTTATGCATTTCTGTCACTTTTGATGTGTGATCAGAATTCAACAATGCGATATTTTTGTCAAAGGCATTTCAACTCCAACGCTTTCATATCTTCAATTTTCATAATTGATTTGATAACAAAATTACTTATATTAAGTTCATGACATTTTCTGAGAGAGAAAGGCTTTCTTCAACCACTCTCCTCCCCTCATTACTGTATTTTAACTCATATATCTGAAAGTAATATTAAATATTTAGGCTAGAGGCTTGATTTGATCATCCCATGTGCATCAGCAAAGAATCTTTTAAATATAGTGAATTAAAAAGAGCTGTATGTACTGTAGCATATGTGCTTTCAGACCCCTTGAGAAGAAGGATGTTGTGAAGTAGATTTATGTTGAGAGGAAGGCTAATGAAGAAAAAAAAAAAAGACCTCTAGGTCTTAAGCAGAGGTCTATATTATTTGCCTAACCAAATTAGGTCCATGGGCAAAACTAAGTAGCAGAGTGCTCTCAAGAGTTGATAGTGGTGGCAGAAGAAGGAAGAAATAAGAAGAAGATGGCATAAGTCAGCAAAAAGAATTGTGCCTCTAAAATCAGGAAGTTGAAACAGTCAAAACCAGTTTTACCTCCTATCTTATTTACCACTGATGTGTAAACAGAGCTTCTGTCCATTTCCACCAAAACTTTTATAATATTTTGTGTCTCTTAGCCTCAAATAAAGATAAATAGATAAATAACCTCTGATTCTCCAAAACATAAACATTTAATGATAGCTTTTTAAAAGTATGAAGATGCCTAACTCTTACATGTGCTATTGGGTATCTGGGTACTTCTGGATGCTTATTTCAAAACCACATTATTATAGTTTAAAAGACCTTGAAGAACAAATGCTTCCAATCTAATATGAAATATAAATGTATAAGAAAATAGAATGAAGAGAAGGGAATAGGTAGAGTATATGTTATTATATAATAATGTGCTTGAATATGATGCCCAAACATTTATATTTCCCCTAAAGAAATATGTTGAATTTTTTTATAACTAAACATGGAAAAAATTAATAAAAACAACCCTCACTATTTTTTAAGTCTAAAATTTGTATGAGGAAGTAGTATACATATATTACATATACTCAAACATTACTTATATGCATTAAAATGTCAAATAATCTGAAACAAAAGTACACTTTTTAGAACTGCTTCTTTTTTTATAAATCCAGGAGCAATATCTATATAAAGTGACTCTAGAGCATGCTGAATGCATTTAAAATGTATCAGCAAACTCCCTTTAGTTATCAAGCTGGAGAACATTTATCCTATTCATTATTGACATCTCCCAGAATTCTTTCCATGGTTTTGTGCAAATAGCTTGTCAGCTTTTTGGCAAATAGAGGTGATTTTCAGTAACATTTTTCAGATACTTCAAACTGAATTATACATCCAGAGGCAGTCAATCTTTCTTACCATCAATTTGGCGGAAAAAGAATCCTTTCATACTGAAGGCCAGCCCTATAATAGGAACCTAAGCCTTGCAATGCTAACAGAGATCTAACCAAAGGGCTGGAGAGATCCTCTCCACCAGAATTCACAACCCTTGGCTTAACAAACAGCATTGTTCTGCAGGACATGGAGAAATATTAAATGCCTTTGGGTACCGTGGAAATTTTAGTACTGAGAACTCTGTGACAAAGTGAAAACTGTGAAGAACTGGACGAGTAAAGGTTGTGGAATTTAAACAGTGCTTGTCAAAATCCACATTGTGAGTTCACACGTGTCTCAATTTCGACATTCCAACATGACAGTGGTAAGAAGGCACACTCATGCCCCTACCCTTGTGGTGTTTTTGGTAGCTTTTGTTTGTTCTCTTTGAATTCAATTATCTTAAAACATTTTATTTCAAAGTAGCTTAGAAAATCAGTGTCTGTGATTTCAAACACACTTATAGACTATTACCTTATTTAAGCAACTCATTAAAATGTGTTTACCATTTGACTTACCATTTGGTTAGTCAAAATAATGGACAGGCCTTTGCTAGGCCTTTGACCTCTATTTTCTTGCCTATTGAGAGTCTGGAAAGAAGGCCTAAACAGATGAAGATTACAGTGATATGTTGCATCATAGCTAATACCAAAGCTAGGGGTAGTAAGTGGAGCCTTACTTAAGCATGGAGAGTAGAGTCACTGCCATGAAACAGTTTGATCCAGCGCAGGCAACAGAATCACCAGAGGGACGGCGTAATCTCACATACACAAATCTTTCATTCTGCTGACTGAGACACACTCAGAAAAGATTTAAGGATTTGATCAGTCTAAAATATGTGGGGCATAAAGTTACTCAGAAGTTCAGAACTCATCTGCTGTTATAAAAGTCAAGGAAAGTGTGAAAGTTGAAGTGTTCTCAATGAGGTGCTATGCAATACACTGAGTTTGGCATATCATCTGGTAATGAAAAGCCTGAGGTTCTCTTTTCACTATCAAATACAACCTTCTGCAAATGGAAAGAGGTGATTTTCTAGAATAACAGATCAACTTGCAGTTATGTAATAATTTCCTTAAGAAAACAATTATTAGTATAGAAGTTTGGATTGAGGGAAAATGCCTTACAAATCCCTTGAGAGTCTGCATATGAATTATATTATCAAATGCCAGCTAATAACTACTTTTTTGTATGACAAATCCACCTCCTATTATCAAATTATTTATGTCATGATCTAGTTTTCAGTTGTCTTAAAGAAAGAATGCACATATACCTATGTGCTGGTGGTCAACAATTGAACTTGATAATCACAGATGTCTTTGCCAGCCTTAACGATTCCATGTTTTTCACTGGGTTTTATATATCAAAATAAGGACAGAGATGGCAAAACCAGTATTTTTTCCACAATTGCACTTCTTTTGAATCTTCTATTGAAGTTCTACTATTCTGTGTTGTCTTTGGAATGAAGGACAAACAACTGATGCCTTATATCCAAGTCAGATGCCAAGCATGGTGAGGCTAAGACTGAGAAGCCGGGGCTAGAAGTGTAGGTAAAGATATGTCAGGCAGTAAGTCCATTGTGGTAAAGCGATGAACGAGGCTGTCAAGGATAGACCACTAATTTCAAAAGGCATCTTTCTGCCAAGGAGGCCTCAACAGACAGAAGCTACTGAAGAGCACTAGTGTCTGCGGTGAATTCTGAGTTGAACAACTTGTTGTGGCACAGAGATGCAACCCTTGGTTTCTTTACAGTGAGAAAACTTTTCATAGTCCATCTCTTGGTAATAACAGCAAATTGCTCTAAATTTGTAAGGGAGTAGACAGGGGAAGACTGTGGTATTATTTATTGTAAGGATATTGTATATAACCCTAGAAAATCCGATATTCTACAATGAAACCAGCTACTAATTTGCTTACGAGGTAAATTGAGAGTGCTGGTCTTATAATTGAAATACTCATAGGAAAACGGAAAAAGGCCCCGCCTGCTTACATTCATGCAGCCCACAGATACTATTGGCAGGCTCATGTGGTAGAAATTTGTTTTGTGTTCAGAGTGATAGTAATGAAAAGGGTCATCAATATAGCTAATATTACAATTGACTCGATATTGTTGTTGTTTTTTTTTTCACTTGCAGTATTGCTTTGCCATGATCTATCTCTCTTGTACAGTGCATTCTCTCTTCTCCACTTCTAAAGAGTGAAAATGTACATCCCTCAATCTATGCCTTGAAATATTCAATAGCTGCTGAAGGAATGTTTTTAACTTTGGGCTTTATTGGAAGATTTAAGACTTTGGGCTATGGCAGGTTATGTCATTAAAATATACTTTATGCTGTGGTATAATCTAGAAAAGTGTAGGGTGTTAAAATGTTTATAATAATATGATATATTACCATCAGTGTAATAAAGCACTAGATTGAATAATATAAAATTCAGTCACTAATTTTGTGTTTATATAAATTCCTATTTGAAGCTTTTAATCAAATTAAGCAATTTAAAATTAGATTACTCAGTCACAACAAAGCTTTAAATATACTGACTTTTTTTCTCTGAGCTTTATTTTACTTTTAGTTAATAATTTGGCTGTGATCTTATTTATTAGTTAGGCTCTGTAAGGGCAATATCCTACCCTTACTGAAATCTATGGCAAAATTCATATTGATTAAAATGAGGTTGGCAGTTCAGCCTTATTGTTTTTCATTATCTAAAGTAATGCATCTTACAGAACTTTTAAAGAATAATTATAAATTTTCCCTTTTTTTTTCATATGTGAAATATATAGGAAGAAAATTACCATTTCACAGTTATGGTGTTTGCACAAACATGCAGAAACTACCCCAGTCACAAAAATAGAATAGGTCAGACATTTATAGTAGAGAATAAATGAGATTATATTGTGAAGTTATCAAGTTCAGCAAGTATTATAATTTCTTAATCAAAGGTAGTAAGCAGTTAGTGTTAATTACTGTATTAAAATTAGAACACAGATGAAGATACAATACTGTATTATTTAGAATACAGTTTTAATATGAGCAATACTGAGAAGAAATTGCTTTCAGAGCTGGGAATGTGCTGTAGTTAAGATAAAATTGCTCAGAATCATCTGACAAATGAATCTGTTACTCATCATGTTCTTCCTGAAAAAAAGTTAAAGTCAATCAGACTTTTTTGTATGATGCAAGGAAGAGTATAGATGTGCTAAGCAGGTTTTCAATACTATTCCAGTTTTGGTTGCTGCAAATTATAAACCTTTAACTTGTATCTTTGTTTATAAAGTCATATTGTTTTTAAAAGAAGAAATATGTGGTTTAGATGTCTGAATAGTTCCATCTTAAGGTATCAGAATAATAAAATATGCTTTAGGTCTTGCAACCCAAAGCCAAGTTGCTGTATTTGACATTTACATGTTCCCCATTCAATTTTGCTCTGGGAGAGGAGCAGCAACTCTTTGATTAATGTGGATGAGTCTTGGCTATCCAATTTACAACTACTTCAACAAGAAATCTTAGTCACGGCATTATGCATGTCAGGTCAGCAGCAATAACACTTTCAGGTGTTATCTTTGAAAGGCTGGAAGGCTGTGGATGTCACAGACTTTTTGTATTATTTTTCTCTAGATTCCATTGGAGATTTTTTTCATTGCTCATAATCACTTTGAAGAACGAGATCCTAGCCGCACATTTATAAAACTATGTTCATGTGAGCAATTGGAGAGCAAGAAAAGGGCAAAAGAGCCAACGGGCATATTTTATGAAAGCTTATACTGTTTCATAAATTCTGCTAGGAGCTAGGATCTAATTCAGCTGCTGTCAAATTTTGGGCCACCTCAGAGGTACTCAGGACAAATTATGTAACTTCAAATGTCCCATGACTGCATCAAGGGATTAATGAGGAAACAGTGCTTCTTGAGGGAGGCTCTTCTTTGTGGCAATGTCGCGTGAAGTGGTGCTGGGGAGCCTCTTTGCCAACTGTATGCCATGCAGGGCTTCCTTTCCTGCTGGGGTAAGTCCCAGAATGCTGGCTAACCTGTTGTAATAGTCCCTTTTCTGTTATGAGTCCTGTGAAAGGGTGTACCAAAGCTGGAAAAGTGCTGTCTTTCCCTTATGATGCATAGCATAGCATTTGTCTCATTTTTTCCTCCCTTATGAATTCACTTGGAATTTAAAAAGCACTTGAATGAGAAGATAGTTCTACAGATAATGCTGTATTTACTTTCTGTCCTTATTAAGACTATATTTGATATTTATTTAAAAGGTACATCGTGCCTTCCCTAGTCTAATTGTTCTCAGTACTTTAGTTCTCTTTGAACAGGTTGTTTCTGAAGAATGTGAATTGTATTGGTGACATACAAAGACATTTACCTAAGAGACATAACTGTTAGTCACACTAACCTACAAACCAAACCTTTCAAACCAGCTTGCATCATAGTGTATATTTCTATTACTGAGTCCATGCCTGAGTTCATAAGCTTATAGCCTAATCATTTTATGGTACAATTTCATGAGAACAAGGTTACTTGTGGATTTTCTTTACATTCTCTAAGCCAATATTGTGCATGTTCTGACATCCTCAAGGTCATTTAAAATATCTTTCTCTGGATTTATACAAGTCGTATGGGGGAAAAAAAAGCAAACAGACATTAGGAAAAATAAGATCTCTACATGATATTAAAAAGTTTATGATTCATTACAGTTTGCATACTTTAGTTTAATTCCCTTAGAGATTTTGTTCTGTATGAAACAGAAAAATGAAAAGAAATGACATCTGGGTAAAAAGAAAAACAGAGACATATCAGCCTCTGTGCAAGAAATCTATTATAAGCCTTTTTTTTCTCTCTTCTCTCTGTGTGGTTCATAGAGATGGAAAAAATGTATTGATCTTAGCAAGAGATCAATAGGCAGAGCCATTCACAATTAGACATTCTGTAGACAATAACTTGAATCAAATTAACCTGGAGCACCTGATGCAGTTTTGCCAGGTAACCTTGCTCTCAAGCAGCTTTTAAGTATGATAAATTATATTTATGTGGTAAAAAGCTGTGCCTTGTTAAAGATGTACTCAATAGGTTGCACTGTAATCCCCTTTGTAATCACTGATTAGTATAGCTTTTATGCTTTGAGATTATAGGGTTTTATTTCAAAGGACTGTGGTCATACTGCTTTTATTACTTTTTCTTCTAAAGGTCATGTCACAGTTGTCAAAAATAACTATAGATCTTAGTATTAATATTTTAAAAGTATATTTTAAACACAATGTCGGCAAGCCGATATTGTTACTCTCTCCCTGTGGTAATTTAAGGTTGGGGATCTCTACTGATTACACCCTTCATTTTAATTTTCAACATTTGCATTTAAAAGGTAACGTCTTTGACTGGTAATAAATGAGGCATTGGTTATATTTAATAACTCATATGCATTGTGGTGTCACAGTAGACCCAAAAGATAGTACATGCTGTCACATTTAGGATGATAGATTTTATAAAATTGTGTTGCATAAAGATGAACCCTTTTGTGCTACCTTGCAAGGTTGCCATGGTGACAAGCACTGCTTCATGGGAATTTCACTTTTCTGGTAATGTTAGATGCTGAACCCAAAGCCGCTTCTTTGGATTGTTCTTAAATTTCATGTTTAATATGATATCGTTTTCTAGAGACTTATAATTCATCTTTTGTATCTTTATTTTCTCAGAAATAATGCCTATAATGCTGTCATAGGTAAAGTACTAAACATTGACTTACCAAATGCTGAGCATAGTAGACACTGTAAAGATTTTGGATTTTTATGTTCCATGTCATTGCTCCATTTTATAAATATTTAGGATATGTTTTGCAATTCTACGCTTTCTCTGAACTATAAAAAGAAAGATCTCAGATATTTATAGCTATGGAAATATTTTTATCATGGGAAAACATTAAAAACACTATGCTGTAGACAGATAAATCCTATCTTTTTTTTAATTATTTTGTTAGCAAAATGAATTTAAATCTTGAATGTATGGAAAATAGTTACAAAATTGTTTCTAGGTCTGCAAATAACCCCACAATTGTTTGTGGAGTTATTGTGCATTTCTCTGTAGTAGGTGATGTATTTTTATAATCCTGTATGAGTAAGAAATCATATGGGAACTTCAGTTGATCTGACATTCATAAGCAAGGTGGTTTTTTTTACCTTTACAAATAAAAATTACTGACATGGAAGTCCTAATTCCCTGCTTTAAGCCTGTATTTCTGAATGCTTGGCTGTGGATTGTTCACTGTGCTGAATCAGGCAGAACTATGATATTCTCAAGATACAGCCAGCTCCTTTGACATATGGCAGAAAATATATACATGAATGTAAGTTGTACCATTTGGTACCCAGTTGGAGCTCCCCAGATATGCTAATGAAATTCATGCAACAGGAATATTTTTCTAGTGGAAGGATCTCTTGCTGTTTTCAAATGAAAACAGATAAAATAAAATGCTTTCCTGAGGAAAGTGTTAGAAATTGTTCTGCACGTTCTTTTGCCCCGTTCATATTGAATGTTCCCCCAGAGTGCTGCAGTGTTTGTTCAGAGCACCTAGGAGAGAGACTGGCAAACATCTCACAAATGACTGAGCCAACTGAGAGCGGGTTCTGGAAGATGTGAGAGCCTCTTCCTGCGTGCCTCTGCGTGGGGAAAGATGGCACTGTGCTCGGTGTGCTAATTAAACAGGCTTTCCTTTCGCTCTCGCTCCCATTTGAAGCAATCTTGGAACAAAGAGAGATTGAAAAGGCCAGAGAAGGGAAGTCTTAGGAGGAATTGAATGAAATGAGAGACGACCTTTTCTTCTCCCTTACTTGCAAAATTTTAAATCCCTTCCTTCTAATTTTAGTGTTTAAACCCATCTACAAACTGTCCTGCTGCCAGTGAAATCCTTTACTGTATGTAAACTTGCATGCTGTCCTCATTTTGCTAAACTTGGCAATGATAACATTAGCATGGACCTTTTGTGCTTGATGTTTTTCTCCCTAAAGTTAAATATCTTTTCAAATGTTTACATCATGGGTTTTGTGTGAAGAATTAAAAGCTGTTCAGCAGGCATCATGCTCAATATCCTACTTTTTTTCTAGTCTTCTTATCACTGAGTAGAGTTTGTGAATGAAGAGTGAGAACTTTTAAAAATGTTTCTTTGCTTGAGTGTGAGCCTTTCTGTTTTGTTTTAAAGATTTCTCCTTGTTAAAAGGAATAAGATGTCAGAATGTGCTGTGAGCTCACCACAGTTTCAGCTAATTTTCCTGTTCCCCAAATATAGGAATTGTTCTTAAATTTTTCTTAGAAGCAATTTTAAACTAAAATTTCATAAGTAAGTATCTCTTATGGAATATATGAAACTAGCACTACTTTTTGATTTCATATTTCGTAAATAGCTTAAGCATCAATATTTTGGTCCAGAATATCACTGTCTTTAAAAATGTAATATGATTTCAGTGAATGGTCTATAAAGTTTGTAAATAATAAATGACTTCTTTATTCTCAACAGTGCTACCAGAGGGTAGGGGGACAAGCTAACAAGGAAGTCTTCGAGAAAGTCTATCACTCATATGCTTATTCTAAATTCTGTGCTTATTCTAAATGATGGTGATAATTCCCCCCCATATGTAAATATACACCTATATAGAACCTCATGTTCTGAAATACCTGCTCATTAAGAGAGAACTGAGTCCTTCTGGCAGCCTCCTAAAATATTGATAACATCTTTTTCTCTTAAAGACGGAATGTTCCCCTGTTCGGTGTGTTCAGCATGCACAGTGCATGTGACTTTTTATCTACTGCAGTAGTTAAAAGAAGATCAGAAGACTCAGATCCTGAGCCTTCTTCTCCATCATAATATAAATTCAGACAATATTTTGGATAACAAGCTATTCATCATGATCAGAAAATCTTCTGTTGCTATTGGCACTCCAGTTCTGTCTGATAAAGGATACTTGTGTAGGGAAATGTACAATGCTGCAAACCAGAGAAAGAAGATATAAGTGATTTTTAATAAACAATTGTTACTGTCCTAAATAATTCCCAACTTGATTGTTTTAATGAAGCAATTATTTTTTTTCACATACGTGGATAGTAGAAAAATCACTTTCACTTCAGATATAAGCTGAAGTGAATCCTGCAGTATTATCACTGCAAATAAAGTGCAATGACCCTTAGTATGCAAAAGGTTAAATACTCCGATAACACATTCCTGTATATTTACTGTGCTGATTCACTGTAGTGTGCACTCTCCCTCTTACCTCCCTCCCTGTAATAAGGATGTCATACTCTTCAAAAAAGATTACATTCTTCACCCTCTGCCTGACAAGGTGCATACCAGTTTCTTTCAAAGATATTCCAATAAGCTGATCTTTCACTTTTAACATGCTGGCAGGTATCATGTGGCAGGAATGCAGCAGGAGACTGCTGGATATTTCTCATAAGCAGCACTAAATTGTAGGACAGTTTGATTGCACTTTAAGAATTCCGTACTATTGATGCATTTATTTATTCAAATACAGTGCCTGATAGTGTAGCTTCAGAAACTTACATGGGCACTGTCATGGCTGAAGCTTCTGTAGGGAAATAAAAAGGTGAGAATCAACAATCAGATTTAGGTAACATCCTCCGTGAATTAATGTCTTCTTCATGTATGTGTCTGAGCATGGATCAGTACTAAAGCAACCCAACACCTCATGGGAGAGAGAAGAATTGTGTCCTCTCTCTCATATAACCTTAAAATAAGACCTGAACAATCAAGCTGAGTCACAGTGGAGATGGCTTGTAAATTTGTCTAAGAGGTATTTACTTTATAGTAACTTCTGAAGTTGTTCCATTTTGATTTCAAATTGTAAATTGGATAGATATTACTGAGTAATTGATAAGATGCTTTGAAGAGTTATTGTATATTAATAAATATATTAGAAAAGAAAATAAAATACTGCTCAAAGTATTTCTGTTTTTTTAATGTGACTGGATGCTTATATATTCTGTGCAAAAAGGAGTCCAAAATAATAACTCTTTAAAAATAGAGTCATCTTAATAGTCACTAAAAAAGCTTCATAAACCAGATTTTTAAGTTGATGGTTTACGCTGGTTTTTCAGAAATATCTTACTTATTGAATAATATCTATATCTTACTAATGTACATTGGTTAAAGATCTGATCTTTTTTCACCCTGTTGCCTTTGTTAGCATCTCTACTCCAAACTGCAGACAGCTAGACTAAGGATGATCAATCTCAACTTCTGCTGTAAATTGCATTAAAGAACTTTGTAATTTTTGTTTTTGTTGTTATTTATTTAAATGTTGTACTTACAGTGGAACAAGGAACCTCACGTGAGCACTCCCAGGTAGAAGTTTGAGTAGACAAGACATATGTGTCTATGGTTTCTGTCATCTAAGTATGTTTTTTATTTTATTGGCTCCTTGTTAATGAGTGTTTGAACAAAGATACAATGCTTCAGGTATATTGGAGAGAACCCTGTACCTCTTATCACCTTATTCCACTGAGTTTTGTTTAGATTAGGTAGGTTCTCTAAGTGCTGACGTGTTTTTGGAGGTCATGAGAAGTAGGCCAAGGAAAGAAACTGTAAGATTGTTTACTAGGTAATGTACTGACTTCAGAGATACTTTTTTTACCTTAAGCAATCAGTGTATCACAGGTCCATAACAGAGCAACAAAATTTAAAAATCTTTATATTTGCTGTAGGCCTTTGTGATCAAAATACAATTCTTCCTACTTAGGAAAAATCTATAGTTTAAAAAATTTTTTCTCATAGAAACTGGGTTTTCGGAACTTTCTGTGAAGTGACACATTTTGCCAATGTTGGCTACTACTGAAATAGTGTTGATGTGAGATTCATTGAATCATAATCACAAAAGGATACGCAGCTACAAATCTGGGTGCAATCTGGAGTCTTCTTGGGCCACATGCTCGATTTGTGCATCACTTGTGCTACAGGGACTTACCTCATCACATTTCATTATAGAATTGGCTTCTACATTTGTAAAATGTATCCTGGCCAGAGAAATTTGCTAGTACACTTCTATATGCAGTATAATAGAATATATGTTAGGCATTTTTTAGAGGTATATGACATTTTTTCTAAGAGGCTCTGATTTCTTGATTGGGCTTTAAAATAAAGTCAAGTATGCTGTAGTCAAGAATAACCCAAGCAGCCAGTACGGGCAGGAAAGACAGACACTTTTGAGAAGTCACTGAAAGTGTATGCAAACCTTACTCATGAGGCTTCATTTTAGGGGTTTTGAGATCACAAACCAGAACATGCAGTGGGAAAGAGAGAGTTATATTCTAACCCAGTTTAACACTGACCCACATTCAACGGCAATAAAAGATGAAAGGATAGATGATTCTTAAACTGTGTCATTAAGTTATTCTTTAAGGGAAGAAACACAACTTTCTAAGCCAGTATTCTTTTCCTTCCCCTCAAAAATGTTTATTTACTTTTGTTATGATACGTTTTCTGTGTTATTTTCTAAACCATTTCTATTAATTTTAATAATTAAGAAAATTTATATAATTATATCACTTTTTCAGCTCTCAATGACTACCTGAAAGGAGATTGTGATGAAGTGGAGATGAATCCCTTCTCCCAAGTAACAAGCAATAGGACAAGAATAAATGGCCTCAAGTTGTGCCAGGGGAGATTGAGATTCATAATTTGGGAAAATTTCTTCATGGAACGTGTTGTCAAGCACTGGAATAGGCTGCCCAGGAAAGTATTTGAGTCACCATCCCTGGATGGTGGATGCCCTGGAGGCATTTGGAAGTCATATAGATATGGCACTTAGGGAAATGGTTTAATGGTGGGTTAACAATTGGACTGGATGATATTAAAGTTCTTTTCCAGCCTAAATGATTCTGTCATTCAAATAATTTTTATACATAATAACATTACTATATGTTTATTTCTATTTATTAGTATATATCAGTATTTCTATCTATTAGTAAATATTTGTCTCTATTTAATTAGTATTCCTAATAATTGAGAGAATTTAAACATTATAAATGCCTACTCTCTCTTTGTGAATATGAGAACATGCATACCTTCTTTCTTACTTTTGATAGTTATCTGCAAATGTGAGAGATGTTTTGAGACAGCAGTCTTATTTACAGAGTAAGAAATCTTCTTTCTTAGCTCTAAATAGATATGTGCTGTAATATATTTAGAATACTGTTGGACTGATTTTGTATTGGTAGAAAACAAATACAAAGGCAGTAGATAAATGTAACCCTGCTTCTAATTTTATGGCAATGAAGAATTTCCACCTTACTACAACCAATATTCAAGTGTCCTCTGATTGCTTGTAATTGCTGGTGCAGATACCACTGAACTCTTTATTTCCCACTTGGTCACATAAAATTAGAGCAAAGACTTTCTCTTGCACCTTTCCTCCTAATCAAATCAAACTCAAGCATACAAGGACAAAATAATAATAAAAAAAGCAGTCAGTTTTCCAAGATCTTTATGACCCAACATAATTAATCAATGTATATTATAATTATGTCTAGCTACAAAAATAGAAAGTAATACAGTGCTATTTTTGTCCTCGAGCTAAAAATGCATTGAGGTCATTGCATATTCTTTCAAGGAAAGGTCTATGTTACTTTTTCACTATCTGGAACATAGTTGTGATGATTTCATAGAATCATAAAATGGCCTAGGTTGGAAGGGACCCTAAAGATTATCCAGTTCCAATCCTTCTACCATGGGCAGGGACACCTCCCACTAGAGCCATCCAACCTGGCCTTGAACACTTCCAGGAATGGGCATCCACAACTTCCCTGGGCAACCTGTTCCAGTGTCTCATCACCCACAGATTAAAGAATTTCTTCCTAATATGTAATCTAAATGTTTTTTCTTAGCATTTTCTTGTAATTCATTGCAGGTATTGTAATTGATTCTAGTCTTAAAAAAAAAAAAAAATCCTGCAATTTGAAAAAATTGTTAACATCATAGATATTTTACATTATGTGTTAAGATGATGAAAACAACTTGCAGACTCTTCCTGTTGGCTTAGCCAACAGATGCCATAGCCAGCTGCAAAGCCACTTCTAATAAAAAGGATTTGAATTGACCATGACATCTGAGTACATTATTCAACTATGTCTAAAGCACTGTTTGCATTAACATGTACCTTAGTAAAAAAATCATAGCTTTTACTTTATTTCTTAGTATACATTTGGGTTTAAAAAGATAATTTTTCATTTCTAGTCTATGAACTAAATTACTATTTTGATGAAGCAATTCACAAATACTTTTATAGAACAGCTGGGATTTTTGGCATGTTCCCTGCTGACAGTTCTTAAGAAATGTGTACCACTACCCAAGATTTTACATTTTTTGAGGTCTTTTTAGGATCAGGCAGTTGCAGGCAGACAACAAGGTGTTGGTATGGATTTTCACCCAATACTGAACTATCTTTTTCTTTCCCCATGGCACAACAATATTACAATATTCTCTTTTTCTCAATAAATATATAGCCATCCTAATTTGAACTTTTTCTAAGACAGCTCTATGTATAGTGTTGTATGATATTATTTCAAGTCATACATATTTTATTTATATCTTTCCTAACTTGAAGATCCACAGCCATATGTTTCAGCCGTATATCAGGAGGGCTAAGCATCTGCTCTCTAAAAAGATGAAGTAGTTTCAGGAGAAGCTGCAAGTGATAAAACCATCTTCAAATTCAAATTCACAGAATCACAGAACAGTTGGGGTTCGAAGGGACCTGTGGAGATGCAGTCCAACCCCCTTGCTAAAGCAGGTTCACCTACAGCAGCTTGCACAGGATCACACCCAGGCAGGTTTTGAATATCTGTGAAGAAGGAGACTTCACAACTTCTCTGGGCAGCTTGTTCCAGTGCTCTGTCACCCTTGAAGTAAAGAAGTTTTTCCTCATATTCAGATGGAACTTTCTGTGTTTCAGTTTGTGCCCATCGCCCTTTCTTCTGTCACTGGGCATCACTGAAAGTGTTCTGGTCCATCCTCTTGACAGCCACCCTTAGATTTGTAAGCGCTGATAAAGTCCCCTCTTAGTCCTCTCTTCTCCAGGCTAAACAGGCCTAGCTCCCTCAGCCTTTCCTCATAACAGAATGCTCCACTCCCCTAACCATTTTCATAGCCACTTGTTGGACCCTCCCTGGCAGATCCTTGTCTGGAACTGGAAGGCCCAGAACTGGACACAGCACTGCAGATGCAGCATCACCAGCACAGAGTAGAGAGGAAGGATTACTTCCTGGCCACACCTTTCCTCATGCACCCCAAGATACTGTTGGCTTTCTTGGCCACAAGGACACACTGCTGGGTCATGAACAGCTTCTTGTCTAAATTCCAGAGATCGTGAGTGACCAGCACAATCACTGAGTGTAACTGGGAGCAGAATTTGTTCATCTTATTTCCTTGCTTAAAACTTCCATGTTAGCTAGCAGGATAGGAATGAATCTCATCCCAGATATGGTCCTATATCTTAAAAATGTATTTTAGAAATAATGCAGTGGTCCAGGCATAAGTAAGCTATAGTTACATGTTTATCTCTCACCCAGCCACTCAGTTGTCACTTAGAGTCAAGAAATTTCAGGGTTATGCACCCAAATCTTAACTGTAAAACTGTACCCAAAAATCACTGTGAGCTGTTATCACAAGTTATCACAATAATTCTTACTATTATCAAAGCAAAATGGTAGTAATGGAGCTTACTGAAACCACGTAAAGAAGCATTATGTGCTCTATTAGCCCCTCATCTAGGATACATAAGGATCCCAGACTAGGATTTGGCTAAAGACGGAAGGAAGGAGTAGCTGTGACTGCTTGAAGCACACAAATGTGTGGTGAAGTTGAAAACCACATGGGAAGCTGAAATCCTGTATGCAACCACTCTAAGTAAGAACCAAGTTGTAAGAAAAAAAAATAATTCTTTAAGATGTCATGAATTATTCCCTGTTCGACTGTTAGGATGGTATAGTCAAGTACTCCCCCTCTGGATTTGTCATCCTACAACAAAGTTGGCTTTTGCAGGCAGTTTCTATCAAATTTGGTTCTACCTTAATATAAACCTTTCCTTTCTAGGACTCAGATTTTTTTACTAAAGGTAAAGGTATATTCTGAAGAAAAGCTTGTACATCAAGGTTAATATTTATCTCATTTACTGAACTTTGGAACCACTCTCTTTCAGGAAAAGTATTGCCAGTTCAGCCTCATTTGTTCATAGGCTGTTGTAAATCTTGGATGTCCAGTTCTTCAGGGAGAGAATGAATAGAAATCATTTAAAACTATATTCTGTATTGTATTCTTCAAAAAGCCTGACTTCTGCAAAACCAGAATTCAAACAACACAGGAGATGTGAGACACACAGTACAGACAATTTATCAGATTATATGTTAAAGGAAAAGTGGTCATTGTGTGAGTTGTATATTGTCTAGATCATACAGTTAAAGAGCTTTTCAGTTTAGGCCTTCAGAATTGAGGAAGCTCTCTTAATGCATTCTAAAATGTGAATTTGGCTACCCTCTGAAATTTCCCCAATTTTATTCCTAGCACATTTTGCTTTGGATGAGTCTACACAAGTGTTAAATGCACAAAATCTCTGTATTTTAGTATTGGTTTTGTAATATTAGTGGTCCAACCCAGATGGCAAGAGCTCAGCATTACAGCTAAAGTAACTAGACCACTGTTGACATTAGACTTCCAAACCAGTTCTGCTACACACTGTTAACTCACTGAAGGAAATATGAATGTTCTCTTATGGATGAAATGCAGTGTTCTCAGGAAGTGGGATATCAACTTCAATGCAGTGCTAACTAGCAGGACACAGTATCTCTGCATCTCAGGTGCAGGGGTACTTATTTTATGGAACTCAGGTTGGTTAACTGTTTGAGATTTGACATGGAATTTGGTACTAAGAGTCTTTTTTTGTTAATTTAGTTCCAAGACCTGGCTCTATGCTAAGTATATATAAAAGTCAATTTTGATTCTTGGTCAGAGTGAAACTCAAGGGATTTCAAAGTGATTTCTGGGCTCTTTGACTTCTAAACTCTGTGTTTGGGTTTTCCAGCTTTGTTCATTTGAGTAATGAAAGTCGAGATCATTATACACCACAACCAGGAGGGTCTCATTGGCGAGTGTGATCAAATTGTGGCCTTTGAGTTGTGCTGTAGTGTAGATTTGGGTTGAATATGGACTCCATACCAGGCTTTGTAACACAGCTGAGTGCACAGTTGTGCTGGGGAAAGCTACTGGGTGACCTGCACATCCCTCTGTCTGCCTCAGGAAGGATGCCAGCAGGCAGTGGAAGAGGCACTGTGTTTCTCTGACAGGCCTGTCTTAGTCCAAAACACTTCAGAGGGGCTGTTGAAAACTCTTGCCATCTCCTAAATTAGAAGTGTTTCCTTAGTTTCATTTCCCACGTTTCTACAATATGTTTCTGTTGTGTTAAAAAAAAAAAAAAGATACTAGCTCCTCATTAGAAGCATTTTTCTATATGGAATTTATAATGTAAAGACAGTTGGCCACTGGAGGACTTTAAATACTAGAGATCATCACCAGTTAAAGCATCATTGATTGCAACTGAACTTACATGTGTGCCCAAAATTAAGATATTGTCAGTCCCTGTCAAAAGCAATTGACATCCAAAGGCAGGTCCACAACATAATATGAAAAAAAATGAACAAAATTTAAAGAATTTATGCTGAAAACTAAGGAGTCTTGTAACAGAAGACATACACCCCTGTATGTACTTTTACCTACTATTATGGTTGCAGGTTTATTTTCTGAAAATCAGATGGGTGTTGGTTACTCTGAGTTCAAGAAAAGAAAATAAGAGAATATTAAATGGAGTATGTTCTTACTTTAGCAGATAATTTGAATAGTCTCTGGGTTGATTTTTTTTCCATGATAAGATGTGTTTTTTCTTTAATCCAGTGAGTCCAATGTCTTGATGTAAATTATAGCCTTATAATTCAATAATAAGAGAACTATTAAAAGGAATATAAAATCCTGAAAGACCGATTTAGTACTGGAATGGTTCGCAAATTAATCTGTCCCCACCTCTATCCCTTTTCCTTTGCATATTCTATTCAGAGAGATATCCAAACTGTTTTCACTGAAAATGTTACTCAACTTGATTCATAAGGGCTTTACAGAATTAGAGTACCTTACCCTTTACTGAAAGTATTGTGGGCAGAAAGAAAAAGGGGATTTTTGGGGAAGAGGGATGTACAAAAAAGAATTTATTTGTTTGAACAGTGTTGCCTGTTTGTTTTAAATGAGTTTTCCCTCTGATTTAAGGACTTCTTAGGGACACTCTTTATTCCTTTTAAAAACTTACCCGATAAAGTGACTTTTAATAATACAGGTCCTTGTGTCATATAATTAATGATCTATAATGTAAGAATTGAAGCAGAAATCTGGATTGAAAAGTAAGTTCAAGTAGCCACGATACAAAGTTTTTAACGTCCTTTTGCTCATTGGTATTTCCAACAGAGATTCATGCCTAAATACCTTCTGAAGATTTAAGCAAGGGATCATTTGACTGTGCTTACAAAATTGTCTGGGTATATCTACATTGTGAAAAAGATCAGAAACTACTGAGCTATTTTATCAGGATGGTAAGCAAAATACCATATAGAGATACTGGCATGATTCCCAGAAACAACAGGCCCAGACCAAAAAAACCAAAACCCTGCCTTTCTGGGGAAAAGCTTAGCTAGTTTAGATACAAGAAATCACTGATGCAGATAGTTCCTTCCCATTCTTGACTAGATAATTCGCTTTCATCTCAGGGAGCAGATGGGAGATACATATATACCCTACATGTATCACAGTTCGGAAAGGTTTTAAAAAAATTATACTGTGGTGGTGTCAGCTACATTTTCCAATACTAGAATTTTTGTTTCCCATATGTGTATTTTACCTCTCATTGTGAGGATTTAATGTATGCCCAGAAAGTTGATCCCTTTAAACCTCTTGCAGTTCACATGAAGACTTTTATAAAAGCCTGAAATTTGTGTTTTTTCCTCCAGGTTAGTAACTTTTGATGAAAACCCTCAAGTCTGCATCATGCATATGCCAAGCAATTCCAAAAGTAATCTTTAAAAAAAATCTATGCTTTATATGAACAATTGCACATTGACGATGAAGATGAAATTTTTATACCACTGCAGCAATTCTAAAGCACAAAATTTGTTCTGATCAATCATTAGTCAAGACTTACAGCATATAGCTCTGAGATATGAGAGTGAAGAAGAAATATTAAAAATAAAAAATGTATAAAACTGGGACAGAATTAGTATTGAATCTGTCACCCTACCAGTACTGGGCATAGCCTTCAGGCTAGCAGCAAAATCTGTATATCAACTGCAAAATTCTTGCTGAACTGGAATTATTTATTGATGAAAACCATTCATGTCTGCTTCCAAAATCTTCAGAAGTTCTGAGTATAAGAAAAGACTATTGCTGAAGTCAGTATTATCCTTGTATCTCTGCTGAGGTCAGGGACTAGCTTTAGGGAGTCAGTAAGCAAAACCAGAGCACAGCAAAGGTTCTGCTCCCCATTTTTAAGATGAAAAATAGAAACTGCTTGTTTTTCTTCTCTTTAATGAAGTTAATTATTCAGTACAGATGCCCTGGTCACCTCTTGAACACTAACATGCCTTTATCCATCCCTGGAGATACATTTTTACTACCTCAGAAATCTTCCAATTGTAAATTTCAGCTGCCGTGAATCCTCAGTACTTCCACAGAAACCTATGAAATGCAGCTTTCCTGAACAGCATAACCCTGGCTAACCTCTCCAGTAATTCATCTGTCTATTACAATTTCAATAGGAACTGTTTCATATTGTGTTTTTAGAGTGACCAGGATAGCTTGAAAGAAATGTTAAATGCCCATATTACAAAAATGTGCTTTCTCAAGCTTATTTACAAATGTGGTATATCAATGTTGTGTTTTAGGTAAGTTAATATGATAAATGATTAAACAAGTTACTCTCTCCTCTTTAATATATTATCTATGTCCTACTTTTTTTGTCCCTGAGACCTTAATTTCAGCTTTTTAACTTTAGACTAGAAAATAAATATTATAAATTAATTTATGTTCTTCAGACAGGAAGGTGTAACAATCTATATCTGGCTTTGGGCTTTTATTAATGGCCTCTTTTTTGAACTCTGAAGCCATAGTTCATTAAGAAAAGGCCAAATATAAGTAAAAGAGCAGGATTTCATGTTGCTTGAAAACAAAGATAAAATTCTCATATTTTTCTGAAAACTGAGCAATAACTAAGAAAAGGGGGAAAGAAGAATTAATTATTTTTTTTAAACAGAAAAAAAATATTGTTTTGTTTCTTCAAAATACTGTAGTCTTCAGATTGAGAAAAGAGTATAAATACCATAAGGAAATGCAAACACTTCATCTGTAGAGCAGGCTTGTACCCTTTTTGACAATTACAATTTCAGCTGGAGTCACTAGGTCTGCACCAATTCACTCTAGCAAACTGCCAAGTCATAAATATATTACAGCTTTGTTGGTTTCCATTACAACTTCGTTGACCTTTATCGCAACAAAAAACTTTTTTTAACTAAGCCTTTTTCTACTTTACAATTAGACGTGTTTGTCAGTTTTCCCTTGATATATATCTATGGCACTGCAAGTTGATTTTTAATTTCTTTTAGATATTAAAGCAGCGTAAAACTGCCAGCTGCACAAATGGAAATAAAGATTCCATTTACAGAAATGTTAAATGGAAATGACCGTTAGCAGGAAACAATCAACCTCCATAAAATAAGGTATCACTCTCTTCCCTAAGGGAAAGTGAATAAGTTAGAGTGGTCAATTATCTCTTCATAGTGAACAATTCATTGGTTGTTGACATAGAATTAGATGTACCACAGAAATGCTGTACTAAAAAGTATACCATCAGCAATAATTAAGTTCACTTCATTCTAAAAATGAGACTTAATTGAATTTTAACCTTGGGATTTTTTCCCTTAATATGTGATCTTCATGTAAATTTGTGTTGAGTTTCACCATATCACAGCTACACTGTCCCTCTCACTAATCACCATTCTACAGTAGAAACTATCAGTGATTTTTTTCTCCATCTTTCTTGTATTTCTTTTTAGTCTAAAATTACAGTACATTACAAGTTGGAGAAGAAACCTACTAAGTTTTCTGGATTTCAGTTCTATAAAACAATGTAACTTTTCTTGCAAAACATAGGAACTGCAGATCTCTGTACAATCTATTAAGTAGATATTAAACTGCTTTTTTTAAACAGATCAAGACCGTTAATTGAAGTTTTAAACTGCAAATGAAAAGTGCATATATCTGTTAAATCTTATGTCTTGGTCAACCTTAGTTGTCTTAAATCTTATACTTGGTGTTTAGCAAGTTACTGACCTTCTACATTTTGTTGACTTCAGCTGATGATGGAGTTATTTATAAACTTTATATAATCATGCCAAAATTTTATATAAACGCTTTTTATCTTCACTATTATAGTACCTGAACAATACCCATGGTCTAAAGGTCCTACCGAGACAGATAAAAAGCGTACCAGATTGTCCTAACCTGATCAATTTTTGGGCTAAAGCCTCACTTCAAAAGAATTTTTTTTCTGATGTAATTCTATATGATGAGGTCCCTAATTCTTTAATTAGCCAAGTGGTAAACATATCAGAAATAATTTTAGTAATATTTTTATGTTGTGCCAAGATTATCTGAAGTCCTGCAAGCAAAATGCATGGAGTAGACAACACTGCCCCTCTATGAGCTACCCATGCTCCTGACAGACCCTTATAGGTATTCCCCCAAAGATATCACTTTTTCAAGGTTTCAAGGTGAGAGGAAACATGTCTGGTATATCCAAAAAGACCTTTCCACTAGCACCCTCTGCAGTCACTGACAGAGGAAAAAGTTCTCTTAAAGTGGACCTTACTGCATTCTCCCCTATAAAGCAGATTAAACATTTAAAGTATTTATAATTATCGTTGTTACTATTAGTACTATTATTATTATGTGATTGTGGCTATTCTAGTGCTTTTTTTTGCCGTGTTAAAAAATGATGCACCACTATGTAGCAACACTGGCCTGAGCAAGGCACCCAAATTGAACAGATAACGATAAGTGCAAGGAGATCACTTAGTAAAATCAGGAAAATAACATTTTCTTTTAATGCATAAGATTTTGATGCCAGTATTATCACAGAAGAAGTCTATCTTGCCGTTTCAAACTAATACATTTATTATATTTCCACATGCTGAATGTTAATTAATTTTCTTTAATGTTCTCAGCACCTGAGCCAATCTGCCCTATAGTCCCACTGGGAAAACAGCACAGCTTTGAAGAGGCAATTGTAGGACGAAAGCAACCTGTTCCTTTTCCCACTGATGTGACATTACAGCATCAGGCTTTTTTTCAAGCTTTTTAAAAGAGTAGGATCTAAATGTCTGTAATCTTCTCTTTCTTAATCTGAGTAATTTCTACCTAGAATGTATCCAGAGGCCATCTGAAAAACTGGGTTGAAATTTTTCTTGAAGTTGGAACTTTGAACATGCACAAATGGACTCTGCAATCATTATAAACAATTTATCATAATGGAGGACTGAAATGATCCTTTTAATTGGTATCATGATAACAATGTCAAATGAATTAAAAATAAAATAAATTAAATACTTTCTTATAAACGGAATAGAAGTGCATGATAAAATTGATGTTCACAAAACAAACTCCAGGGAAGGACTGATGTGTTACAGGGAAAGACTTGTCAATCAATAAGGATATGCATGGAAGAAATCTCAGTTGTATCATAAACAGTAAAAAATTACAGGGGATATGGTTAATTAATGTAGAAAGAATGGCTTAGTGACTTGAATACTCTTGAGATGTGATTTCTCAATTAAACACACTCGTGAGGTTGCTTCGTTGTCACTTTGAAATGTCACTGGTTTTAATCCAAATATTAATTATTCAAGGATAATACTTTGATCAATGAAGTCTAGAAGATAGACCTCCTATAGCACAGGAAGGTTCTTCCCTTTCCATGAATCTTTCCAGTTGTCCATCACATCTTTGGGAATGACTGTTACTCTTGTACTATACCTGAATCATGAAGTAGTAAAGGTTAATCTTCAGCAACCTTAAATATTAAAGTGCCTGCTCAAGAAAAAAACTCTTATCCAATATTCAGAATTTATACAAATTTGACAGTCTTTTGTGAAACTAAAGATAAAAATCCAAAGGACCACTTAAATATATATATAAGGGAACAATGTTCAAAATCAATTTTTTTAACTCATTAAATACCAAAAGTAATATTGATAAGCTTACATGGGAATTTTTTAGTAAAAAGCAAGACTAAATACACCAAAAATACTGGTACTTTTAGTGGCAAAAATGTATGGTTTTCTCTTTACCATTTATATAAATACTCTGTGTAGTCCGAAATGGAATATAAAATTTGAAAATAAATAGGAATTTTTTTAATGGGTATTTTTTATTTTGGGTATTCGATAATTTTAAAGCTGTAACTTGGTGAAAATGTTATCATCAATAGGACTTTTTTAAAATTCTTTTCCATCTAGTATCAAATAGATAGACATTATGAGGGCAATTTAGGATAAAACCAAATGAAACTGACCTTTCCCACAGGACAGAAATCTGATTGTGTTCATCTCTGGTGAGATCATCTGACCTTTTTTTTTTTTTTTTAATAAATGTGGCCATACTCTCAGAACAAGTTTGAGATTTCCAAATGGAATACTAAGTAGCAGGTTGAAAGCAATTTTTTCCAAGACAAATCCTGTAATCAGTGATTTTTCTAGAAAGAAATGTAAAACGATTGTTTTAGGTAGAGCAAGGTATTTTGTAAAACTTCTTTGTTTTTTAACTAGTTGATGTTCATGGTAGGGGATATAACTTCTAGTTAATATGTGATATGTATTCGTCTCCAGTCTCATGCTCATTGGACCAATCTGCAAAGTGAAAATTACATTTTTGTCTTGTTCATTCAGCTTATTAAGGAAATTAAAAGTTAAGTATCTGTTATGCTTTTAAAGATGAAATAAACAGGGATCAATGCAGGTATCACTTGTCTCACCTGAAGGTGTGTGACAACATAAAATTCTGAAAGATATTGGGTAAAAGAGTTATTGAAATTTGGCTGCTTTTTTGTGCTCTGATAATCTGCCCTTGATCAGAACACAAAGTATTATAAACCAGCCTAAAGAGGTGATTATCCCACTGCATTCAGTGTTGGTGCAGCCTTACCTGGAGCACTGTGTGAAGTTCTGGGCCCCACAATTTAAGAAGGATCTGGAGGTCCTTGAGGAGGACAACAAAGATGGTTAATGGGCTTTGAGGAATTTCCTATGAGCAGGGGCTAAGGACTTTAGGCTTGTCTATTCTGGAGAAAAGGAGGCTGAGGAGAGACCTCATTGCTCTCTGCAGGTTCCTGTGGTGGGGAGGGGTAGATGTTGAGCTCTTCTCGCCGGTATCCAGTGACATGATGTGTGGGAATGGTTCAAAGCTGTGTCAGGGGATGTTTAGAGTGGACAGTAAAAGTGTTTCTTTATGGACAGGGAGGTGGAACAGGCCTTCTAGAGGGGTGCTCAATGCCCAAGCCTGTCAGTGCTTAAGAGGCATTTGACAATGCCCTTAACAAGATGATTTAACTTTTGATCAGCCCTGAAGTGGTCAGGCACTTGGACTAGATGATCATTGTAAGTCCCTTCTAACTGAAATATTCTATTCTATTCAAATTTCAGGATCTAATCTGCTTTCATTAATCTGTCATTGTACAGAAAGGCAAATCAAAACCTGCATGTTGTTTTAACAACGTATTATGTAATGTTTTGACATATATAATCAGGTAAATTATTTTCTTGATTAAAAAAATGTTTTGTGTAGATTTAAGGTGAGTTCTGAGTACAAGACAAGTAATGCAGTAGCTTCTGTTAGTTGGGGAAACACGAACATGAGTTACATACATCTCATCAGCAGTCAATTAGCATCTGCTGCTGGAGAATTAAATCCTATGATGTTTGCATCACATTGCATCACTTTATGGGAAATGAGATTATAGAGGCCACATAGAAAAACTCCTGTAGCTATTGACAAAAAGCTCATGATTAATTTTATGATTATCCTGAGATTGTACTATACCCTTTCTTCAATATGTTTTTGACTATAAGAAAATAGCTGTTGAAAAGGCAGGATAAAACATTACAGATAGTTGCTGTCCTCTGCAGTTGATTTTATTTCATTTCATCAGAATGTACATTGTCAGTATGAAGTAATTAGTAAATTATATATGTATTGAAGAGGACAACAATGTTGGCAAACATAGCAGAAATACAATTATCCACACTGCCTTCTTCCACCCTGTTTAAAGCCACAGTGTGATACCCTGTGTCTTTACTTGGAGACAAAATATTAGATGCTTAGCAGTCAGTCAATTCTCCTGTTCTAGATGTCATACAGAATAACCAAGTCAGACACAAGCTTAGTGAAAGAAATACTGAGGAGCTTTGTTTCAATCAGACAGATTGAAACAAAATAAATGGTTTGCACGTGCACTTTTAAATCTAATGCTGACATAGCCACAAACTGTAAGTCTAATACTATAAAAATAACTACTTACATAACTCTAATAATTTCTATCCTGGTACAGCCTCAGATTTTCATCTGTTACTGATTCTTGGTAGGCAATGATGAAGCTTCAACAACAAGTCCAAGAGTAATCAAGAGAGACTTTAAGACCTTGGGACAACTGGTTAAGGAAGTAGGAGCACAAGTAGCATTGCCCTCTATCCTTCCAGTTGCAAGGAATTATAAGTTAAAAGCAGGAAGAGCCAGCAGATCAATATCTGGCTCTGAGCCTGGTATTATCAGCAGAATTTTGGGTATTTTGATCATGGGCTGATCTTACATAACAGCAGGCCTTCTGGTGACAGACCAGGCACACCTGTCCCAAAGGGAGAATAGGAAGGATCTTTGCAAAGGAATTAGCAGGGCTCATTAAAAGAGTTTTAAACTGGATTAGAAGAGGAGAAGGAATAAAGACAGGATCAGTAGAGATAAGTATGGGGACAGTACCCCAATGTTTGAGGGATGGTGTACTATTGAGGTCCTTCAGTCTGCTGTCTCAGTGAAGTTAGGGGATGGAGAAACGTGCAGCAGCAAAGGTGCAAGATTTATCGATGTGTTAGAAACCATGGATGCGCCTGAGAATAGTCATGTAGGAATTAAGGCTTCTCCCTCCTAAAAGGTGGTGGAATCAATAGCCCAAGTGAGGTGCATCTACACCAATGCTCACAGCATGGGCAACAAACAGGAGGGGCTGGAAGCTGTTGTGCAGCAGGATTATGGCATATGTTGTCACCATGGAAACATGGTGGGATGTGTCACACAACTGGAGTGCTGCAATGGATGATTATAAACTCTTCAGAAGGGATCAATAAACAAAGAGAGGCAGTGGGGTAGCACTGAGTGTTGGGAAACAGTCGCGGAGATTCCTGGAGTGTGCAGAAGAGAACTTCCTCATGCTCAGGGGAGACATTGCTCTCTACAGCTACCTGAAAAAGGAGGTTGTAGTGAGGTGGAGTTCAGTCTCTTCTCCCAGGTAACAGGTGATAGGACAAGAGGAGTGGTTTAGATTGGATATTAGGAGGCATTTCTTCATGGAAAGGGTGTCAAGTATTGGAACAGGCTGCCCAGGGACGTAGAGGAATCACCATGCCTGGAGGTATTTGAAAGATATGTAGGTGTACCACTCAGGGACATGGCTGAGTCAGGCTTGACAGTGCTGGATTAGGGGTTGGACTTGATGATCTTGAAGGTCTTTTCCCATCTAAAAAATTCTACGTTTCTATGGTAATACTACCTCAACTCCTTAGTCTTTTATTTTCTACATTTCACTTCTTCTATGCTATAATGAGGTGCTCAGGGTATTTCAGGAATCTCGACTTCTTCCCTTGTTTTCAGTCTTTTGAGGAAATTTGCACTGGCAAGAAGGGCTGCATATGTGCATCTTTTTGCAAGAAGTGCCTTTAATTAATCTCCAGCATTCAATACACACATTTGCTGAAGCAACCAGTGAGTTCTTCAGATTGTTTTGAATTTTTAAAAGACAGCTTACAGTTTATATACTATGGAGAAAGGCATTCCAATTATTTAAGGAATCATAGAAAATAGGCAGAATTTTCATGTGGTAGCAGCACATCAACTGGAAGGAAATATAGCTTTGATATAATTGCTGGTTCCATTTATTCCTCTGAATGAAGCGCTATCATTTAGGTGATGTTGACCAGCTAATGTTAATTACTGTAATTGATCAGGATGTTAAAAAAAAATTAAAATGTCCTTTCCATATATATATTTGGAGTATGGTTTTTTCACATTGTGTAATTACCATTAGTGGGTCCAAGCAGGCTCCTCAGATTACGTACAAATAAATTCTCTTAGAAAAATTTACAAACAGATGAAATGTTTGAATAGGTGCAGACTGTTAGCAAAATCTTCACCCTGATTAATCACAGTATTTACTGAATAGACTCAGATCTGAACAGCCTGAAGTAGTGGTTAGAAATCAGGATGAGTCAGAACAACAGAGACCTGGACAAGCCCCTGCCTCTGCCGCTCCTGGGAAAGGAGATCTGGTACAAGGCAGGGAGCAGTGGCAGGTACCTGCAAGGAGCCACAGCAGCAGACAGGTTCCTATGCATTGGTTTAGGGAACAGATGGGCATGACAAGTCTTCTAGCACAGTTCCCAACTGAACATGCAGGTGCTGCGTTTCAGCTTTAGAGAGTCAGGCAGTCTGCATCAGTTTTTGTGACGCACTGATGCACCTGATGCTGGGTGTCTCTTATTTAAAGCTGCCTCGGGTGTATTTATATTGCTTTCCAGTTGCTGCTGTGATGGTTGTATAGATATGGAAAAGAAAAAGATGAAAAGATGAGACAAAAGACACGAGGCAGGGAGGGAGGAAGGGAGGGAGGAAAAAGAAGGGAAGGGAGAGATGTATATAAGGACAGAGAGAAGGAGAGTTTATTTCTCAATATCTTGATATCCATCTTACTGATCTCCTCCTGGGAGACTGAAAAACAGCTAGAACAAAAACTTAAAGGACAGATGGCATAGCATAACTGCTGAAAATCTGTTCTTAATTCTCTGATTCAGCCATTGCCCAATATGTGAGAAGCTGTAGGCTGCAGTTCAGCTTACTTATAGTAAGGACATTTCCAAAAATTTTTTTGAAGATAATGCAACCAACAGCAGTTTAAAGATAAAATTAAGATGTAACCCCTAAATATTAATTCACATTTTGAGCCACAAATAACTATATTTATATAGTGGATTTATAGTCAATCATTGTCATAGGTAAAAGTCAGAGGATGCTCTTCAAGATTCATACTTGCAAGCAAACTGGCCTCAAAATAAGTGTGATTTTTTCAAGGCTGGGAGGAGCTTTTAGTGATGTTTAGATCAAAACTTGTGTATTCCCTAAGTGATTTGCAACCTTTTCCTAAAAATTTTCTTCAGAGATGTTGTCTGGGAAAGTATGACCAGAAAAACAGACTAGCAGCACTGAACAAATAAAAGGGGGGACAATGTAGATGTGCAAAATTCAGAACAAAAGGGTTTTTTAGGGGTGGCCAGAGGTGTCAAGCATATGATATTTTGCCTCATTAAAGCAACATACTTTTCTTGTCTATCTTTACTCAAAACTGTGACTCCACTTCATTCAGTTCAGTAGGACACACAAGTTGAGACCATAACAGGATGGTTTCTGTTAAAGTGCTGTCTTGATGTTATCTTTTTCAGAAAGTTAAGAAGTAGAACAGCTTGTGTGGTAGCAAGCTCAAGTAAATGCTGTAAACATGTTTTCTGTAATTGAATCTTATTAACTTTAATTCATATTCTACATAATTAATTATTTTTTACTGTGTTGTCATATCAGTCAAAATCATCTATTTTTAATGAATGTCAAAGCAAAATGAATCTAAAACTGTGTTTATATAACTTGGCAAACATTCTGATTTTTTTGTTGTTGTTTCAGGTTTTTTTCTACCTTTTTTTAAGAGGATTTATCTTGAAAAATTTATCTTGGAAAATACTAGTTTCAAATGAAGACTCTTGGTTTGATATGAGTTTGAATAACTTTTCTGGCTACAAGGAAAGTTGTGGTCATGTAACATGCACTGAAAATTTTTAAACGTGCTAGAAGGAATGGTTTTCTTCCATTAAAAATCCAGATCAGATTGATTTTTACAAAGTCAGCATTTGTCTTTTACTCTCTCCATTTGCTGTCCTCCATCTCAGCCTTTGTTTAAAATAAAAATCATTCTAGCCATTAATCCCCAGAAACAGCATCCTTAAGAGTTCATGGCTCTAAAGATACTGACTGTAGAGTCAGTTAAATGCCTCAGCTTTGCATTAAAGGCATTAGGTGTGCAAAAGCCACCTATTTATCAATGTTTATTTGTCAATAACTGAACTCTTTCTTTGAGATGTATGACAACTTTTGACTGGGAACCAGTCCAAGAAAGAACAGTCTCTGTTCATTGTTAAGTAAATAATAAACACATTACAGCATTCTCTTGATACTTGCTTGTAAACTCTGAAGGAATTCTCTGACTGAAATTTGCAGTACATTTCTCATTCTGCCTCAGTAAAGCCAGGAACTTGAACATCAGCCTTCTCAAGTAGGATGTAGAGTAAATCTTGCATATGTCAGCGGGGACTTGAACATCAGCCTCCTTGTGTAGGATGTAGAGTAAATCTTGCATGTGTTGGAGCTACTCTACTTTACAATCCCCTGGGAAGCCCAGTGGCTCCTTTTCACTGAAGAACTGACTGGGTGCATTTCAGTACTTCTTCAACAGAACATAAAATTTCACTTACAAATCCATTTCGTGTCTTAGCCATTCATTATTTATATGGGATGATATATATATATTCTTAACTGTAAACTCTATTTTAAAAATCTACTTTGAGGTGGAGACTTGAAATTTGCTTTTTTTGCCAATTCTGATTTCCACTTCTTTTTTTTTTTTTTCTTTTCTTAAAATAGCCAGGAAGGATCAATCTGAAAATGTGGTGAGAAATTCTGAACATCTACACAGATTATGACATTTTTACATGGGTCTTTAAATGCAGAAAGCTTGACTAGGTGACACGGAGTGTAAAAATCGCTGCCCTGAAACCCTTTTGACGTGGTATCTTACCATATGGAAATGCTGGAATTTAACATGTGTTGCAATGGCAGGCAATTCTTCATTAATATGCCTGCAGAAGAGCAGTGCATACTAAACATTCTGGCTTGCTGACAGGGCTATATTAGTACGAAATAGAAGGCTTGAGATAATTACAGTTTTGTGTCTGGAACGGAGAAGTGTGTGAAATAGATCTTTACTTAGATAGCCAGAGAAGAAACAATTTTCTCCTTTAAATGTATATTTAATCTTAATAAATGGACAGCCAGTGAATTTAAGATGGTCTGCTATACTTATGTACACTATTTAGAATGTGTAATTGAGCTCTTACCAGTATAGAAATATATTTTCCTTTGTTGCAAGACTGAGGTTTTGAAAGGAATATGTAAAAACAAATTAGCAATAAAAAAAGTTGCAGAAGTTTCTACATGGAAAACTTTAACTCAAGAAATTCTCAGTACATATCTTTTTTTTTTCTAGTTAGGAAGGAAAAAAAAGCCACAAAAATTTAAATATAGAGATGGAAGAAAAGAGTAGGCAACCTTGCTGTAAAATCAGCAGAGTTAATGTTGGCAGGAACTTCTTGATTCTTTTTCCTTTTAATTATGGGATGCATTTTCTCATTAGGCTTCTCTATTTAAAGCTAACTATAATTGGCTTACATATTAAAAATAACAGTGACAAATGCAGATTAGGATGCATGTTTGTATGGATGAGTACTTGAGAACTGAAGCTCTGGCAGAAAGTAACTCAAATGAAAGAATAATTGAGCCTTCTTTGTTACAGGTGAGGATGAAAAACACTTCATTTCTTCTTCTCATAGTCTGAACAAAAATCTTCTCTCCAGCTAAGATACCTGGGTATTACTGGTGTCAGAGGACTGCGATATGGAATGAAGCTGTCTACTTGGTTGTTTTACTGCTGGAAATGGCCATTGATGTTTGGGCTTTGGTCCTGAGGGGAGGTGTGGGAGGCAGGTGTGATCTGCCTTCAGCACTATACTCTGCTGAACTGTTTTCCTAGCCCTGCAGGGAGCCCTCCTAACATTTTAGTGGTGTATACCAAACACACCAGGCCTGGGTGCAATCCTAGGCTCGTCTGAGATCTTATTATCGCTCGTGCCTCTGGGTGGAGGACACCATCACTAACTGGGCAAGAATAGGAAGTATTTTAAAGGTGTGCCTGGGACCGGACAGTGTAGTGACTGGACCTGGACGTCCTAAAGGTACCACTGCCCTGGCACACACACTCTCTAGAGCCTGTCTTTCTGTGCTACTGCTTAGGGGGTTGTTTGTTTCTTTTTATCATTTGTCTCCTAAAAAAAAAAGGGGGGGGGGGGGAAGTAATGGCAACAAAGGTGCTGTATTGCACCAACTTTGCTGACAGCACCAAGATTTTTAAGCTGCTTAAATCTTAATAGGTGTTGAGGAACACCTGGTGCAGGTAGCTGAGTGTGCAGGTGCAGGCTGAGCTCTGGGTGATGGGAGATGGTTGGAGCCCCCGGCAAGGGGCTGTGAATTGGCACCGACCCTTTGCACAACAAAGGGCACGGGGACCTGTGGCACCAGTCAGGTGACCGGGCACTGAGGGACACACCAGGAGACGATGGGTCAGCAGGAAGACCCCGGACTGCTTCCCACACAACCTGTGAGGGTATAAAAGCCCAGGGGTTTTTGGGGTCTCCTCAACTGCACCATTAAATTGCTTTAGGGATCCAGACATCTGATATGGGATACCCGGGGTCCAACCAGTAAGGAAACCTTGTCTGTGAGAGTGGGGCATGTAGGGAGCCAAGCAGGAGACCTGGGGGTTCACTGGAGCTGCCCATGGGGAAGGGGCTTCTGTCCCAGCAGTGAAGAAATGAGGCAGTGGGAGTGTGATGGTCAGCCAGGAAAGTTTCCTAAATTCTTATTCCTCTTAATGGTAGGTAGGTGCCTAAATAGCAGTAATGTATTGAATATCTTTGAAACTGAGTCCCTCTTTGTTTAAATATAGGTAGTGGTCAATGGTGAAGCAGCAACCTATTTTAATAAGAGGAGCTGTTTGCATCCAGTCTTATAGTAGCAGTCTGCTTGTATTGATTTGTTTATATAAGTTACTATATTTGCATTGCTTTGCAGTGTTTATTTAAATGGAGTTTCCTTTGAATATGATGGATAGTACTAGTTTGAGTATGGTTGTGAAACCACTTATTCTCAATTTATTTCCTCTACAAAAATTGTTTTCCACTCATTCAACCGCCCACATGGAACTCTTTGCCCAGGGAAATAATTCACTGTGATTACCAAGTTTTTCTTAACAGAAAAAAAAAAAAAAAGGCTAAATGAGAATATACAGGCATTGCCTATGTATCTTTTTCTACAAAGACTTACAGCACCCCAAATTTCTTTTAGAAATAAAGAAATATTTCAGAATTTTAGAATTTTTAGAAGATTTAGAATTTTTTTATTTTAGAAATAAAGAAAGATTTCAAGAAGCAATCGTAGTGTTTTCCAGGAACACCAGTCACAAAGTCCAAGCACTTAGCAGCAATGATGTCTAGCTAGGCTGTCCTAATTCTCATACAATCTGCAAACTGAATGTATAATTTGTATGCATAAAGAAACATCCTTAATCACAACAATCTAAATCAGCAATGAGTCATAGTTAAAAGCATAATTGCAGTTTTGATTTTAGTATCAAAATATTCATAGTTTTTATTACGTGACAAGTATCTGATGACAGCTATTTAGTTCATAAATTCCCTCTGTTCAGAATAATGCTATATAGATAGCCTTATTTTTTTTTCTTTTTTAATCTAGGGAAAATAGGACAATATTGATCGTTTGGCCAATTGTGTTGTTAAATTCACATTTTGAATCAATAAATTCATGTGTGTATGTATATTTGCTTTGTTTTTAAATTGGTCTGCTTTTAGAATAGCAAAATTGTGCTGCGCTTTATACATCTTTATACTGGATGTATGTCAGAAGAACATTGTATTTTTGTGGAGCACGTAGATCTGTAATGCACATATGTAGTTACAAAATCGGTGTAATGGGATGAGCGGCTGCAATATTTTATTAAAAAAACCCACACCTGTTGGACAATGCTGCAGAGATATAGCATGTAGAACAATTTAAATATCAGCTTCAACCCCTTTAAGCCTAAGTGTATCTTTATTAACCACAGAAATATACTTAAGTATTTTAAACCACAAATGACCTATTGCTGGCCACATTCTGTTTTTAATAACTGCACTGAGCTACATTTCAAAATCATTTCCTGATTGTTTGTTGGTGCCTCATCTGGTATACCTTCAACAGTTTCCAGGAACACAAAATCACTGCAGGTCCCTCTAAAACCAATGGGAATGAGGCAAGAAATATGTACCTTGATATTGAGCTGTTAATTTTAACCCCAATTTCATAGTGGTTTCTACATGTTTGTAACTTTTACAAAACCTGCATTGGATCCTGTATTCTCTGTTCCACTCCATAGGCTTGGATTCTTCAAACATGGCCAGCATAGGGATGTTCTAAACAGTTTTAAACATATGGAAAGCTTACAGAGCTGACTTTTAATCTGTTTTTACACTAGGTGCTAGCAGGAAGAATTACATTTTCAGACAACCTCAGATAATGTGTAAAAAAAAAATTTCACCACAATACGTATTGAAAAAAGACAGAAGGACAGAATGAGTGAGTGAGTGAATGGATGAATGAATGACAGCAAGGTGAATGATTTGGCTAGATCTCTAAATATGGAAAAATTCACCTGAGAACTTAAATCAAAGAGAAGAGTTAAGGAGTGGAACCAGAACTGTAAATTAAATGTAAATTAAACCTTTCTGGTACCACACAGACTTCAGGTATTATTTTCATTAATTGCACAGCTTTGCATCCAACCATCAAAACCCTGAACTTCTATAATTGGTTATGCTCTGAAGAGCTCTAATGAAGTGGGGCTAAGACTTTGTGTTAAGCTCTTGTTGTATTTTGTAAGGTATAAAGGAGCAATGAAATAATTGTTTTAATTTTACAAAACTAAGAGTGTTTCATACTGAGTAACTTGAAAGCTTAAATACTTCATGGAAACCTGTGATTTATTTACCTAAAAATGCTTAACTGTAGCTACCTGACAAAAGTGTTGATGAAAACAGAGAATTGTTACAACAACCAGTTAAAAGCTTCAAGGTCAAGAGGCTCATTTCAGTTGCACTTCATCTGCCAGGTTTGTTGACCAGTTTTTTCTTTTTAAATTCTGTTAAAATATGGGTCCCCTCACTACATTTTTCCTTTTTCATTGAATATTCTTGCATTTTCCAGAGAGGTTTCCATCAGACTGCATATTCAGTGGAATTAAATAGGTTTTTAGGACACTGGAAAACAAGCATCTGTAAAGAAGTTGTAAGTGGGTGTTTTGTTGTTAACTAGGATATGATTTGCCAGCCCAAAATGAGATGTTAAATCTGCTGTTGGAAGTATCAGCCTAACCACACTGAATCCTTGAAATGTATGACCTGACCCATCCTCCAAGACCCCATGGCATAGATCCCCATGGTTCCCTACTGCAAGGAGACAGACTAATCTGAAAAGGATGTGAAGAGAACCCAGCTTGATTAGATTTGTTACAAGACTAATTGCTGAACAGTGGCAGGGATACAAGAATTGGGAATGCCACAATTTGTTATTCATAACACACATCCCTCTGCTTAATAAATCTTGAATACAAACATTGCAAGCAAACGAAGCTTTTTCCTTCAACTGGCTGGATTCCAGGGCCATTCCATTGTACCTCAGAATGCATGTTTGTCAAGAGACTACTTTAAAGATTTTCTGGTTAGTTTTATAGTAATAGGTATGCTCTATTGCCAGGTAGTAATTTTCTGATCGTACACATAGAAAATTTTAAAATAAACCTTTAAGACTTTTAAAATTTCAGTGGGCTCCTGCCTTGTTAGACCAATGGAAGGATAAAAAGTGTCACCTTTACATCTGGGAAGTTCCACAGTAAACTGAAAGTTTAAATGCTCATACTTCTAGTATACACTAATTAGAGAGTAAACCAAAATTTTTGCATAGAACTATTTTGAAATCCTCATTGCCAATCAGCCACCTATAATGAAAAAAAATTTTTAAATCCATAAATGTTTCTTCCTTTTTATAAAAGGAGAGAACTGTAAGGTTTTTAAAGCCTGATAAGCTGAGCTGCCATGAAAACTACCATTAGCACCTTCACACATGATTGGAAGGCACTCTACTGACAAAGCGGTGTCAGCCTGTCAGCTTGGGATTTAACTCCAGCCTTTCAGAGATGTTGTTCTTGAAGTGTGGAGAAGTTAAATAGGAACCAGTGACTCTCTTTCAAGTTTCCTGGGTTTTCAATAAAGATTTCTCATGCTGCTGTAGCTGATGTAGCTTGTGTGCTTCATCTTTTGCCATGATTCCTGCAAGCTCGAACAATTTCTATTTTTATGGAGGTTGGTTGCTTTCTGTATTTATCAGGTCCATTACCTGCTACCATGAAGAGTGCCAGCTTGGTGCTGCGAAGTTTTATCACTCTGTTTGTGACTCTAATAAAATCAATATTAAGACTATCAACTCATTTGTAGCTGCTCTGGCAGGCAGCAATGACTTTTTTGGACATTGTCGATAGGAAGTAGAGTGAAGCAACCAAAGCTGAGCAAGATGAAAAGCTTCATATACCACTGATGTCTTGAGTGATGGAACGCTGGTAGTATTTGAATTAGAGTTGTTCTCTCAAATTTATTCAGATTTATTGTCAACAAATGTAAAATTATATGGATAAGACATGCTTCCTTCTCTCCAATTTCCACTCTGTCTCATAGCTTTATCTCCTTTTTCTGGGCAAGATTCTGTCCAGCAGTTCCATAGGGCCCTTCACAAATCAGTCTAAAATGTTCACTTGATCAGGGTTTCTCTGTCTCTGGTTACTGATGTAATTTCGCTAAGTGCTTTGATGAGGTGAAGTTCTGAATTTTTAGGAATCAACTGCTTCTCAGCGGCAGCATCGCCCTCTGGTGGATGCATGATTTCAGTGGGGGGAAAGGAGGTTTTCCTGTGCACAGCCTCTGTGGCCCAGTGAAAACAGACCACCTTCATGTGGGAGACTGATGTTTTCGACTTGATTGGGGTTATTTTTCTAATTTGGATGTAACACGGCTTCTCTCATAAACAGTTCTTTATATTCCAATTTCATGTGTTGTGAATATGAATGCAGATCAGGAATTGAAAGTTTGTTCAGCGTTTTCTCCCCCCCCCCCATGTACTGTTAGAACTTTTTACCTGATTGATCTTCTAAACCCTTAGGTAAGAAAAAGAAAAAAGGTATGTGGATTGTTCCCCTTGGTTTTTTTTCTTTATATTACTCAAATCTATATGAATTCAGAGGGTGGATAAAATATTAAAGCTACATTGCAGAGTGTATTGGAAGAATCTTGGAAAATCCACACTTGCACGATCTTTTTCCTAATTAATATTCATATAAAATGTATGCCATTACTGACCACTGCATTAAGTGGAGTCTTGTGGTAACACTTTTGAAAAGTGTAAGAAATCTTCAGTACACAATGAGAGTGAGTACTATAAAGCAAATGTCTTAGATAACACATGAATAAATTGAGAATGAGGGGAAAACACGTTCCAAAAGACAGAAAAACTCTTTGCTGGCAACATTAAAATTACTTCTAAAATATACTTAATTCAAACTTCCTATTTCTAGCTGAGCTAGAAATGTTAGAGTCTGAGCCCAGATAACACTCAGGGGATATAATGGTCACCGAAAGACATGTAAAATAGCTCTTGGAAAAAAAAAAAAGTATTCTGGGACTGAAGTCTTTGGAAATGGAATGTAGTTCTCATTGCAACTCAATAATTAAGCTACAGTTGATGATGATGGTAGGTCTCTGATGACTTCTCCAGTTTCCTGCATACAGATCCCATTTAAATGAGAGAGCAGACCTTTGGCTAGGGTTTTGAAAGAAGCAGCAAATGATTGAGAGGTCTTTGGAGCCCAACTCCTATTTACATACATTCTGTTGATTTAAAGTTTATAATTTGTCAGAGTACTTAGTGCTTGAGTCTCCCTCTGGTATTTCAGTTACTTTCAACATGCATTTCTTCTTCCTGGCTGACACAAGAAGAATATAATTGAATTCTCTTTTTTCATCAGTTCCTGAGATACTGGGCAGTATTCTACGCCTAATATTTTGTACTGAGAATAGTAACAACAACATGAATACCCATCAATCAAAACAGTCCATTTAAAGACTTCTCATCTGTGAGCTTTCCAGAAACTATATTTTTTACACACATGAGTCTTTTAGTCTGTGGGCTTTCTTCAGACCCCTGCTTTAGATCCTTCATTTTTATGTCAAGGGAGTTTGTTGTTCTTCTTTTAACATTCCATGGAAGAAGAATGTATTAAAAGCCAAGTAACCATTATTTGATGTAAAAAAATGAAGATAATATTAAGATATATGAAGGATTTAATTCTTTAATAGTTTTAATATATGGCTCTCCAGTGAAAACATGTAATACCTTCAGTCTGGAAAGGACTGTGGAACTATTTCAAAGTATGAAACAAATGAGAGTGTACAGACACATAAATGACATCTCATTTTAAACATCTTAAAATTTGATTGTATATTTCTTTTATGTGCTAGATGTTTAACTATATAGATTTTAAATAATGGAAATGAGCAAACTAAGCTGCAACTGGGACAGATTTGAATGAAATTTTTTCAGATAGTCTTTTGATGCTCCTGAATAAGCTCAAACCACAACAAGCACAGTTAACAGATAAAAGTAATCTTTTTTTGCCTTTGCCGCTATAATTCATTATTGTTTTAAAAAATGCAAATACTGAGAACAAAGTTAGGACCAGTATCAATAACAATCTCATTACTGAAAAAAAATATTTCTGTATCGGTAATATGTAGCTAGAAACATGATAGCAGTCCAAGTGAAGAAAATTCTAGCTTCAATTGCTGTATTTCTAGCTAAAATCTGAGAATCTCTTTGTGAAAATCACACTATCTGTGCTTTGGATGCTTTTAGATGATTTAGATATAGAAAATTATTACTATTTGAATGGAGGGGGAGATTAAAGTCAGAGATAAATTCTCTTTAAATCTGAATGGAATGATCATAAGAAACAGAACTAAGTCTACTGTCACGTAAAAATTTTTGATGAAACAGTGTTGAAATATCAGATATCTACACCAAATTTGGATCCCAACACATGCTGAAATTCTACGTGTTATCAAATCTATTGCTTTTCAGAGATGATTCCAAGCATGTATAATAATACACTTACAATTCTACTGGTAGTATTAACTGTTTTGCATTACACCTTTCATTCTCACTTGATTTTTTTATTTTGTCCCTAATGATTATGATATATTTTCACATTTCTTTACAAATACATTATCATCTTTTACCTAAGAGTAACTTTTTTATTTAGAGTGCTTGGTTCTAAGTCTCTTTTCCTGTCTGTCTCCTTTATTACTCATATTTGGAATAAAAAGCATGAAGGCATTATCTCTCTATTTCTCGTAGAAGATTAATTGGAGTTGGGAGCAGTTGCTTGAAAGTAAAGTTGCAATGAAGCTTGTTTTTCAAAACTCCTTGTATTCATAGACCATCTGGCAGTTCCTCCTTAATTTACCAGACCTTCTAGGACAATCTTTACCTTTTATGGAAACACAAAGAAAAACAATGCTGAGACGTTTTGATCCGGCAAAAAAATTGAAACAAAAACCTCCATGATTCTCTCAGCAATACAAAAAAATCGATGAAAATAGATGTTTAGGCAAAGGTTTTTTTTCCAGTTTGATTATTTGTTCCATATCTATTTTAAATGGAAGTTTATTTACATATTTTGAATAAAAGGAAAATACTACCCTGTGTATATGGGTTTTGGCCTGTTATTCTGTTTCATTTGGCCTATTTATTCTGTTTCATTTTTTTGTTTTCCCTACCACTTTTTTTTTTCCTGACTACTTTGCAGTTCATTTAGCCCTGAATATGATTCTTGCTGGCTGGAAAGGGGAAGGGAAGTTATCTGGTAGCATACAGCAAACTTTAGAAGAGCCTTCTTAAGTAATTGTGACAGAAGAAAACCTTTAAATCACCTCTAGCATATGCCACGGTAAATGAGCAGGATTCTGTGTATGGAAAAGGTGCATCCATAAGTATTGTTAATTAAATAGTTTTAATGACCTTACTTGCTTCTTTCACTTTTTCAAAATTTCATATAAATTAATGTGTTTCCTATTTCAGCTTAAGTAAACTTTACCTTCTTTGGTCTGTTTGGCCCATCCTCAATTTACATGCCCATTCAATCACTTCTAATCAGTGCACTTCTTTATGAGCTGTTGTTTTCAGTCTTGTAGAATACATCCTATGAGAGCACTTCTATCAGTGCATTATCCTTCCTGGATTATCACTCTGTTCACTATTAATTCATGAGATTGATTCACCCCCTTCCTTGTAGAGAAATATTAACATGTAATTAAGATACAAATCCAAATGTGAGAGCATAATAACAGGAAAGCTATCTGAGGGAAACAAAATCACAAAAGCAGTGACATGTTCTAGAAGAGAGCTGCAGCTGAAGATTAATTGGTGAGCACTCACACTGACAGCAGATAACTCATGTGTTGCATTGACAGAGAGAATGAAAAAGCTGTAATCTACAGACTCTTTGCAATAAATAAAGGAGACGGTTTTCTGCAGAGCAATTCGTAAACTGCTTACATTTAAATTATCTCTCATGTTGAAAGTAGTTTGCTGAATACTATTCAAAATCTGTGTAATTCCGCTATAGTCGGGTCAATTCACACTCACTTGGCTCTCATCTGTCACTTAGAGTATCAATCAGCAGCTGTGAATTCAAACATGGACAAACTTTTATTAAGATCACACTACTGGAGCTGCAGAAGGGTTAATGGCATTCACTGCTCAGATCTTACCAGATGCATAAACACACAGGGCAACATTGTATTGATCTGGAGTTATCTTTTGTGTTTATGTGTGTGTGTGTTCATGTGGTTCACAGTAAAACTTTAAATTCCTTGGGGCACTAACCAGATTTACTAAAAGGGAAGTAGATTGCATTTTTTAATATGTTTTTACACGGGTGAGAAACAGATTTTTAAGTGGGAATTTCGCAGCAGATTATTTGTGAAGAGTGGGAGAAAATTTCCTTTCATTTGGAAGGCTAAAAAGAAATACTTTTAAGTCACGTATTTGCAAATGGCTTCATCTTTGTCAAAGATTTTAATGCACTGCAAAGACGTTCTGTGCAAAGTTACTCATGCTGAGAATACCACAGAATGAAGACCACAATTCCAGTAACACCTTCAGAAAGCGTTATCAATAAATGAAAATGCACATACAGTTAGATACTAAAATATTCATATCATTTCAGTGATGGAACTGTTGTAAGTAGGTAAGACCAAAACAGATAATGAGGCATTAATAGCTAAACCTTACAAGAGGTACATTTGAATCAGATGGACACAAAATATGTTGAGTATTAATTCCAAATGAATAAAAATTCTCATAGAAAATATAAGTGGAAGCTAAACTTCAAATTTAAAGTTACTAGGAGAAATTCAGAATGGAGTGGGGAGGTTTCCCAGAATACAAAACTAACAATATGATGTACCACTAGCTGGACCGTCTCACATTCCAGATCCCATTGGTATCAGGACAAATGAGTTTAATCGGTCATCTAAGCAGGTTCTCCTGCACAAACAAATGAAGGAAAGACATAAAAGTTTACTGAAAATAAGACACGTAAGCAGTCTGGGTTTTAATCCTAGGTTTTTGTTTCCATGTGAAGATTAGTGGGTGTTTTTGGGAAGGAGTCTCTCTTCCCTGAAACTTCACTGGCTAATGATGGTTGATGTTTACCCACAGTGAGGTAGGCTGAATGTGAGAGATCAGTGTCTGGAACTATATCTTCCATCCAGTCTTCTTAAAAGTCTGTAATAGGTACAAAATTGATCCCCCTATCTTCCCCACTTCCATTCTCCACTCTGTGAAAGGATAAACTTGACTAGCACTCTGAAATCCAACTTGCAATGCCAGAGTGGTTGTATCACCACACGTGTAGGCTGCTATAATGATACAGTCATTCAAACAAAACCAAAAAAAGTGCATGAATGAATTACACAGGCTGTGAAGACAGCTAGTAGTTGTGAATTTGGGCATGAAGTTCAGGCAACCATTTGTAACCTTATACAGTTATATTTGAAAAGGCAAAACTCACCACTGAAAATAAGAATCATTATGTCTTCACCCTTCAAGAAACACTCCATTAATCTCTTTTAGTACAGATGTGGAAAAGTACTTCTTTCAATAATTAGGCAATTATCAAAGCATTACAGTATAAATCCTGCCCTGAATTTTCATTAAGAATATCCTATAAAAGACTCAGGACTGCAGTCCTGGCTTTACAGGTGGCATGTCCTAAACAGTGAAATAATACTGAAGGCTGCATATGAAGGAACACACCTGCTTCCTTCCCATCATCACATTTCAAATATATCCATGAGTAACCAGTGCAAAGTTAGACACGATGCCAGTTTGGACTGGAGGTTGTATTTATCTTTTGATGGATTGTGTAATTATACCAGAAATAATTAGGATTGCCTTGAAAAAGTGTCTATTGAGTTGGCCCTTTTCAGCCATCCTTTTTATAATCATCCTGTCTGTACTAATAGAAAGTAAATAATGGTTAAAAGGTAATGAGAAGTAATGGACCTTAAACAGATTGACTGCTGATTGGGTACCACCAATTCGCAGCATTTGTGCTTCCTTCAGGGCCCTCCAGCTGTACAGCTACCTAGCAACCATGAGATCTGCTATGAGATAGTCTCATATAGAAAAAGCTGCACTTGCCAGCACTGTACAGTGATAATCAAGCTGGCAACAGAGCTGAAATTGCTGTGCAACAAATACCCTTACATTCCGCATGATGTTAAACTCTGTACTGTGCATCACAGTAAGACTATAAACCCTTGCCTCTCAAGAAAATGTTTTCATACTTTAAGTGTAATTCGTTTCCATGTGCAGAAGTTGTTGTGATGGGGAGGCTGATGGGGATGTTTATCTCATGCTTACAGTGTCAGAACTCTGGGTATATAAACCTGTGTTTGGGCAATCCAGATTTGCATGCCAGCTTCTTTAAAATATTTATGTTGTACTTCTCTGCTGCATATTTGAATTTAGAGGAATCTCTTCCCCCATGCCTTTTTTTTCTCATGTATGAAAGAAGACAATATTATTTACATCACTGCGTAGAATTAATGGAGAGGAGGGAGGTAATTTCAGTCATAGAAATTCTAATTATTGCACTGTTATTTTATGAAGCGATTAGGAAGAGATGGTGCAAAAGTAAAATGCCCAAATCTTGTTGTGTCTGGTCCTCTGGCTCTATTAGCACTATATTAGTTCCAGTCATACGGGGAAATGGCATCAAAAATGCAGCATTCCAGCCATCTGTTGAATTCTTCTCTGTTGAAATGTCTAACATCCTAACCTACCTTGCTAAACGCTTTTTTTCAACATAGAAAATCAAAACCTTATTGTAGCTCAGATATAAAAGTTAATTTTCCCTACAAAGAACCTTATAATAAATTTGTCGCATCTAATTTAAATATTAAAATAAATTACAAATTTTGTAGTTTTTCTATTATTTGCTATAGTTGAAATTATTATTGGTTTTTCAGTACTGAGACAGAAATGTTTTAATGTCCTGTTGTGGACAATGTCTTAGCACATTAACATAGTATATGATTTTGATTTTTGTCCGAATGTCTCAATCCTTTAAATAGTGCTTTCTGAATTTAGGCCTTTGACTGTTTTCAGGGCTATGCTGTTATCACTGTGTCATGCTCAAATAAGATATGTTACTGTATGGATATTTTATTTTAGGTTTTGAGGGGTTTTTAAGTGCACGATGACTAAACACCTCTGATTAAATAGTGTACCTGGTTTGACATCATTTGTCACTTTTTTACCATTTGTATCTTTTTCCTTAACAAATGCAATTGCAATCACCAACAAATGTGCATGTTTCTTTTGGTTTCTCTCCTGGTTCACAAGCCTGGGATGGAGTCAGGGGGAAGGTAACCTTCCCCTGATGTATCTGACAAATAGTGCAGCTATGGACGGCTGAAGTATTAACATAGATGTAATATCAGACCATTTTGAATTCCAGCTCCTTGTAATGATCTACTTGTCCAAAAGTAATCTTGAAAAAAAGAATATTGAATTAGTTTGTTACGTGCCTGTCGTATAATTGCAGTTTTGAGCCTGGCAGTGTCAGGGAGCAGCATACAAAACACATGGAAAGTATGCACAAGACATTAGCTTTATCTGTGACTGCAGTCTTACCCCAAAGATAACATCTCTTAGGGCTGAATCTTTAAGTAACATATTTTCTCAATATTACAGTTTTGCTTAAGCAAATTAATAGTGTCATTACCACGGTTCTAAAACTTTGTGATACATTTTGATCAACAACACATAACTTGAAAGAGTGCTAAATGAAATCAATAATGCATGTGACAAAACCCTCCAGTCAGAACTATGAGTAGGAAACTGATTCAAGTAGGTACAGTAATAAAGAATTTGTGCCTGGATTGCACCATTTTTAGCAGTGATTTCCCTGGTAAGCTGCTGGCCATGGGTGGGGGTCCCTGAGCAGGCAGACCCTGGCTCCCTGCAGTGACAAAGCTACTCCACCGGGAGGTGATCAGGCAAGAGAATATGCATTTTCTTGACCTTGCATTTAACTTCTCCCGGAATAGTTTGCCAAGCTCAGGGACAATGGTACAAGGTAGATGAATTGGTGAAAGTGTGCCTCAGACTGAGCAGCTTCAGTGTGTAGCCCCACCTGGCAGGGCAAAACAAGGAGAGGTGGCAGCCTAAGGATTAGGAGGCTGATTAGGTTCACATGTGGAGATCGAGGATGGGGGCCTACCCTCCTTTGCATGGGGTAGTGGTGTTTGACTCCCACCCTGGCTTTGCACTTTGGGCTGGTAATGTAAGGACCTCACTTGGTATTGAAACTGAATTTTGGCAAGGTATGTACTGGCTACTGCTTCTTCCTTGACTTGAGGTGTAAAGGGATTTCAGCACACAGAGAATATGTAGTAGCCTCCATGAGGTAGTGATTTGCCTTACGTGTGAATGCAAATGCAAACCTGAGAGGGAAAAAATTAAAGAAAATACTATATACAATTAACTGACGTTAATTTGTCGTTAACTTTTTTTGTTGTGGCTGCTGAGGTTGATGTGATTTAACATGGCATGAATTCAAGGTAAGCAATCTTAAGTAGCCAAAGATGGCTTAAAGTGAGAGTATTGGATTTATATATACCTGTCTCTGTAGGATGTGAATGGGAGTGAAATCTGGTTTTTATTTTCTGTTGAGTGGATTTGAAACTAGCACTGCAGAGATAAATTTGTTTGGTACAGTCCTACTGTTCTTCTTTTAATCTAGCCTTGTGTGAAAAATGATAGCTGCTTTTACAAAGTGTCAGTTTTCCAAGTCTTTTGGAGCTCTGTCTTAATATTAATATGTTTTGACAGAAATGAAAGCTTAAAGTTTTTGTTCTTTATGCCTATTCTACAAAACCAAAATCATCTCTGATAGTAAAGCCCTGATTTGATGTGTTCAAATTTCTGTTCTACTGGAGAACAAAACTATCTTGGTACCGGTTTCATCTCCAATGCAAAGTGTGCCAGGAGCAAGAAGTGTGGTAGGACTGGTTCTCATATTGGGGAGTCTTTCACAGGTTTGAATTTATAGAGGCTTCATTCAGCATGTAGATGAATCTGGTTTTGGTTTAAAAAATGCCAGAATGCTGTTTTACTCAAGACCGATGCAACTTAGTCTATAAGAAGGTTAAGTTACTTGGGTATTAAAATCTAAAAATTTAAAACACTGCTCCTCCCCCCTCCTAGAGAATGTATTATTTTGTAAATGAATAGTAACATGTGAATTACATAATTATTTGAACTATCTGCATTTTTATTTTTGAGGGAACTTAAAATGTGGCTGTTGGAAGGTTTGAGTTTTAGTAATAGAAACTCCCTTGGAAATCTATATTATTTTGGAAAAAAAAAAAAAGCCAACCAAGCAAACAAAAAAACCTTAAAATCCCTTTAGATCTCAGAAGTTAAACACAGTTATCAGGAGTGGTGTGGAAAAGTTTTGGGCAAATCTTACATAGTAACAAGTTTCATTCAGCAGTTTCCCTAGTTGGCTCCTCTTGTTCCCAAAATAGTCATAAAATAGTTGGCTGTGTATTGTAGTAGTATCAAAAAAGCCTCTGAATAGATCTGTTTGCACTTCTCATTCCTTTCCTCAAGGTATAGCGCAATATGTGGGAACTTGCAGTATTACCTGTTTATGAAACTTTGATGACTAAGACAAAACACCAAGGAAATTATTCTGTACTCTCTTGTTTTCCTGTGGTTCATCATCTGTGCCTGAGATGAAGCTTCATACCAGCTGTAACTAGTTCAGGAGTAAATACATTTCAACTGGGGTTATGAAACTGCAGTAAATACTTATTTTTAGGGCTATTGAACCGGGAGGTACATTATCTTTTCTGTGTGTGAGGATACCAATGGTTTTCAAGGCGAGTATCATCTGACCAAATAAATCAGGTATTTTATAAATGGCTCTGGATGTGGCTTTGAGTTAATTAAGGTGAAATAATTAACATAAAAATCAAAACCTAGATGGTCTATTATTCTCTTCTGCCAGAAAGAGCATTAGTAGAGCTAAGCATATAGTAAAACTGCTGTAGAATACTCTAAGTGTTTATGTCTTGTAGCTTCCTGAGTAACAAGTGATATCTGTTTTTGATAGCTATTGCTAGACTGTTAGTCCATATAATTATCTAATCCTTCTTTGAAATAAGCAGAATGCCCACCTTGACTGTGTGAAAAATTTCTTGTTTTATGTCCTACTTCTGCTTCATTCAAGGCCCTTGTGTGTTTGTATTGGGGAAAAATTGTGAAAAGCGTGAAGTTGCTTGATCACCTTCCCTTTTTGAATGTGACTTTATAGTCTTGTGTAATGTCCTGCTATGGTCAACACTGTTTCAACTGAACAGTGCTAATATATTAAGTTCTTCCTCTTAGAAAAGGCTTTTTGTGGTTTTAGTTGTCCTTGTTTCCCTCCTCCTTTCTTTCCTGATGTGGATGGGTGGAAATGTGTGTGAGCAGCATGGACTTGTGCAATGGCATTCATTTGGTGTGATGGGGTAGAAAACATGATATGGTGATGTGGACTACAAAGAAGAAACTTGTTTTCTGCTTGTAGTAGTGTGAAACTAGAGCATTTTGTTGTCTAGACCTTGAAAGGACTTAGAACCCAGACAGTGTGGCTGGGCAGAGAGCAGGGTTGTAGCACACAGATAAACAAGTTATAGGAGGTTCAGTTTGCAACACTGAACTGACTATGGATTCAGTTTTTTTGAGTTATTTTGGCAACTTACCTTGTTGCCTGGAATATTAATATCAGATCAGTAGCAGATGCTAATTAATAAGTCTTGTTTTATGAAATATAAGAGCATCTGCCAATAATACTTTTCAGTCTATTATAGCAAGAAGAAAAGAGAAGAATGCAAAATTGAGGGAAGCCCCCAATATACTTGGAACCAAAGGCTATTCTTTGAAACTAAATAATATGAAGCATTTTCTGAGAGACTAGACATTAAGCAGACCTTTAAAAACATAAATTCGTGACTCGCTCTTGTATTACAGCTCTTATGTCAGAAATCCCAAGCAAAAGTTCTCAAACTTATAGAAATTTCTGTAGTCCTAGTGGTTCCAGAGATAATAATAGACCATGAATATTTTGTGTTAGATTTTAATAGCCTATGAGGATTTTAATTGCCATCCTGTGTTTTATATGAAAGTTTGAGTCAGGGTGTGGAAGAAAGTCAAATGCTAGGTCAGTGTTTCAGCAGTTATTTTAATAGATATGGGCTGCAAAAACAGCTCTTGGTCCCCTAGATTAAGCAGAAAAATAAATAAGATGTGGTATTTTTTTTCTCTAGAGAACATAAAATTAGGCTACAGATTCATAAATGGAGTATGTTTGCTGTTGTTTTATATTTAATAGACTTGTTTAGTGAATAAAATCAAACACAAATTCCTGAGGAAAAAAATACACAAATGTAAAAACATGACTGACTGGTCAGGCTGACCAAGGCATTGAAGTCTTGCACATTGGTGATATATTAAAGCAAATAGAGCAGCTCTTAATCCTGTGTTGTCACTGGATGGATTTCTAGATAAAACGTTTTCACTTCTATACAGATTGTTACCTTTTTTAAGACCTGAGAAATCAGGTAATTAAATGCTGTTAATATGGTATAAGCAGATTTTTTTTGCTTTGTCTCCTGTCTTATTCAGACTTCTTGTTCACACATGAATGATCTACTCAGCTCTCAGCACCAAGTACAAATGGCATTTGTGGGTTCTTTGATTGGAAAAGGCGTTTTTATTTGAAGCTGTAATATCAGACCAAGTGATAATGCAACCTGTGCAACAGAGTTATATTCTACTTAGCAAGCAAAACATTTGAGTCAGCGGATAAATGCAGTTTGCAGTTGCATAAACTTTGACTGCTGTGTGTTTATAAATATGCATTTACAGTACACTTTCCAAAGCTTATTTATGCTTTCTGCATGTATTAAACTAGCATATTTATCTTGGCGATTTAACGGGAGCTTGTTGTATATCAGTAAAAAGTCATTTCCAGCTAAAGTAATTTATTTAAATATGAAAAGTTAACAATTACTGAAATACTATTTCAAGTTTTATCTTTCAAATAATTTTACCTTTTTCCTCTTAATATTTGTCCATTTTTGTACCTGGAAGGGTATATCTGCTGTTTTTGACACTATTCAATTTGGTGCCATTACTACAAGGTTGCATTATTCTTAGCATATTGTAAATATAAAGATAATATGAAAGTTCTGATAATTTGTATGTTTAGGATTTACAATAATAAACATAACATTTGTATCACCTGATTATATGTAACCCAGTGAGAAAATAATACCAATCAAGCTTTTGTGTTCTTAGTGATTAAAGCAGAAATAAAACAATTTTTACTTGTAACGATAAAAATGCATGATTGTGGCCATTTCCTGATCTGTATCCTGATATATGCAGATATAAGTAGGGTCCTATCACACTGCAGAAGCTGATTGAGTCCAGACTCATTGTTGATTGGGCCATGCCACCATTTCCAGAAGATGTGGATCAATAGGTGGAGATCAGTGTGGTCAGACCTGATGACCTTGTGTCTGGAGTATGCAGGTTTAATGATCTAATCTCTTAAAATCTTTGACAAACTTCAGAGTGACACAGTTGACTTGATGCCTATTTGCTCCTGTGATGTTTTTGGGGCAGCCTTAGAGCACAGTTTTCAGTTTAATTCAGGGGAATTTGTTTTGTGATTCCTTGGGACCTATTTACAGGGTTTACTGTGAGGGATGCTTGAAAAGCATCACCCTGATCTGAAGTACAAGTATTGGGTAGCTGTACCTGCCATTTCTACATTATGTGGTGGGTTTTGGCGTTACAGACATTAGCCAGTTAACGTGATAATGTGAGCAAACCTATATTTTATCAGGAGCATAGGAAAACAGGATTCGAGTGCAGGGATGAACAGTTGTTGATTTTAGAGTCTTTTCTAACACAGCCATTTTCGTTTCTGAAATTAAGCACTTCTGTTTAGGCTTTTGAAGTCTATGAATACTTTCTTTAACTACATTAAATGGAACTACTACATATAGCAGTTGTGCAGAGTAGGTGTGTCAAATTTCAGCTATTATGCATGTGTGTCATCTTAACTACTTGAAACATCCTGGTTCATTCTCATGTGAGAATGAAAAATAATCAGGATATTGTCTGCTTTGAAATTTTACCTATAGTCAATTTAGTAATGTGACATTTACAATAAAATTTTTTTCTTCTTCTTTTATTTCCTGCTGTATTAATGAGCTTTTAAGACACACAGTCTGTGCAGCTGGTCTGTCTTACAAAGGTGTATAAATAAGGTAAAAAAACACTATAGATTTTCATCTTAATTTTTCAATAATCTTTGGTAATAACAGGTTTTAATATGAAGGGAGCAAGTGCAGAAATTTGGTTTCTTATATATTTCTTAAAGTCACTATATTGATCAGAATTCTCCTATTAAGAACTACTATATTTAGTTTGTCACAGAACTTGAGAAACAAACTAGCTTTAAATTCAATATTGCCTTTGTTAGGTTTCAGGCTTTTTTGCACAGATCGTTCTCTATGACTCTCTAAGCTGTGTCTGAAATTTGTGGTTATGACTGGTGTTGAGACCTGGTGTCCTTTGTGTTTTAAGTACTTCCTACATAGATATATTTGATCACTTGCCAAATGTTGGCCAAATGAATTGCCTTTGTTTCTTCAGTTGCTTGTAGCTGTAAAATTCAAGAGATTATGCCAATGTGAAACTGAGGCAGGTTCATAAGTATAGTCAGGTTCACTGATCACAAAGTAGCTGTGACTTTCTTTTTTCTGTACCTCTTGAATGCTATTAACTGGTGTTTATTGTTTTATAGCTCTGTCAGTATTTTTTTTAATTAGTAGTATTGATGGCTTTTATATGTAATGGCATCTTGTATGTGTGCTTCTATATAGAATTTAGCATCAGTGATATGTGTTGATTACATATAATTAGTATAGTAGTATTATGATTAAAACCATGGGGGAGGAAATGTCTTTCCCCAATTCATGTGGTGTCAAGAATTTGTTTAAAAGTGAGTTGCTGATTCGAAGTCGGGTGTCTCACTTGGCAGGTGTCAGTCTAAGTTAGCTTTTTATCATCAGTTTTTGCTCTGGAATAGAAACCCTTAATCTGTGTGCGAGCAGGCCTTGAACTACAGTGTAGTTAGTACATTACAGCTATGCTAAACCATAATTATGCTAGTAGTTTATGCAATAAATTGGAGAAGAAGAGCCAAAATTAGGATTTAATGTCTGAAGGTCACTAAGTTAATAAATTAATAAGGTCACTAACTATGTAAACACAATAAACGTATTCATTATTCTTTCTGTTTTCAATCTAGTTGTCTGAACAAGTCTGTAATATAGTGCAGGATCTTGGGATTTTTTTGAAGATGAGGGCCTTCAAATGTTGTTTTCAGGTAGTGATAGTGCAGATGTCGTTGTGTCTATTGGAGTTCCAGCTGGAAATTAAAGGATAGGAAGAACATACTGACAGTCACCCTGGCTTCAGGTGGCTAAGGTCCTACCAGACACTCACTCGCTCTCCAGTTTAAGGACTCAATTGTTCTGTGATGCTTGGTGCTTAAATTATTAACTGTCTCTTGTCTCCCCAAAATGTAAGATAACATGGAAAAAGATAATGTACTATAGTGTACAATAATTTTTTTCTTATTTCAGTTAGGGCTTAAAGCACTATATTAAGCAAATTAGCTGTAATATGGATTATCTCATTATGTTAGGGTTGGCATGTCGCTTTTTCTACTGCTTAGATGAAATCAAAGCCAATTGAGCTACAAGTCTTGCTCTAGATTTGTGGCAGAACTTTGCTGTTTTATTTATTCACTTTTATCAGCAGGAATCTGTAACTTACTGATTTGATACATTGCATATGCCAAACTTGTCCTGAGATATTGAGTGTAATGGATAACACTTGGGCTAGATGTCAGTTAAGTTTGAATTTCTTCCTTTTAAAGTTTTGTCTTCTGAACCACTAAAAGGTATTTGCTCAAAATACATGACGCTTCCAGCTGAAACATATTGATTGTTGCAGTTATTTTTCAACAGAGTTTATGCATCCTGAATATCTTCTCTGACCAAATTAGCGAGCACTCTATAAGGTGTAATATGTTTATTTTCACACTGGCCCTTTGAAATATTGCCATTTGCACTCTTTGGTTCTCTGCAGTACAGAAAAGCTTCTCAATTCTGTTTTAAACCTCTAAGATATTTATTAGGAAGTTTTAATATCTTTGCCTGCAACTTAAATTTAGACCATCAAATTCTGCTCAACTGTCACAAACCCTGCATATGACAGAAGTCTCTGAGTGCTTGAATTTCTGATGCTTATGTTCCCTAACTGCCTTATGTTGTGCTTCTGGTCCTAATCTGACTCACCTCAGATGCTGAACCGTTCACTATTGCCAAGACTTAAAACTTGACAGGATTTGAAGACAAGTTATTTTTTTTCCTCCTTGTCTGGAGGTACCTGTTAACTTAGGGTGCAACATCCTTCCTGGATCTCTTATATAAATTGCTTAATTGTAAGAAGGTTCACATAAAATATGATAGACACAGGCTCAAATTATACTGTTGCCATGGAGGACTTGCATTTAATTTCAGCTTCTGAGTGCTTCACTGTGGAAATGTAACAGCTTCAACACAGAGGAATTGGGAAGCACCCCCACTGAAAAGCATAGGATTTTGGTTACTTAGAGGATAGGACAGCAATAGTACCTGTGAAGGGTAACGAGTCAACTGGTTTAATTAAATTGAATTTTAAATCTGAAAACTAAAAACTGTTGTGTGGAAAGAAAAGAAAAGGGCCTTTTTGTTTTGCAGATTGTTATTACTGCCAGTTAAATCCTGAATCTTGGTTTGTTAGCTGTTTATGTTTGCAATTACAAATGTGGCAAACACATAAATTAAAATACTTGGATATGTATATGCTAACCATTAAAAAAGGAATGGATATGAATTGTTAAAGAATCCAGAACAGAAACTTTATTCTCTTCTGGTTTTTTTTCTTCTTGCAAGGGCCCATAATGACAGATTCAGGGAGTATCATCTTTTTGTACATTTAGAAACTTCTCATGCTACTAAAACATTTATTGAACTGAAACTTTTGTTCTCGACTTCTCCAAGCTCAAAGCATTATTTGCTTAAACTAAAAAGCCAAACTATAGTGGTTATGAAATAATTAAACTGCCTTAGAGAACAATCTTATTGTAGAAAATATCACCTTTTTCATCCCAAATGTCATCCAAATAATTAAAAACCTAAGTACAGTATATCAGCCATGAACACTTGGATCTATTTTACTAGAAATTGCTTATAAAATTTGTTTTGCCTCTTTGGTTTTATACCTTAGATTTTTGTCTTCAAGTGGGCATTTTTTTCCAAGAAGCTACTTTTGTTTTAGTAGGGTGCGTCAATGGAGTGGCAATCTAAATTTAAAATTTGGCTTAAGAATAGAATAACATCCTAACCCTCTCCAGCTCTAAATTGTGTGCATTTTGCTGTCTCTTGTTTCTTTATCAGGTGAGTACTGATGAGTACATTGAGAATCTTTAAGGGGAGAAATGTATAAAAGAGATACCGGTTTTAGATGCAAGTATATTACGGAAAGCTAATAGCTGTTTAATATTTAATATCCAAACCTTTTGTTTGTTTATTTGTGTATAGTCCTTCACGATGGCAGGTCTGTAATACAGCTGCAAAATCTTTTCTCACCACTTAGTGTTTAATAAAGAATGAAATACAACAAACCAAACACAATGCCAACCGTCACCTTTTGTAAACCAGTCACTGAAGTGCACTGTTTTAATACTAAGACAAGTGCTGCAGGTCTGTTGTTGATGATATTTTGTTTATTACAGAACCAATTGATGTGGTTGAAAAAGATGTTTTGTTATCTGTTTTTAGAAAGGAGTAAATAAAAAGAAATCTCCTAGTTGCACTCTGGTCCTGAAGAATTATGAGGAACTATAGATTCATCAATGGTTTGACTTGGGAAATGGACACCTTTTAAGGTATTGGTGTTCCAGTTCCTGTAAAATAAATTTAGCTGTATCTTAATAATGTATTTGGAATGGCTTTTGGGACTCTTACTTTTTAATCCAGTTTAAAACCTTTGAATCTGTTCTATAATATAGATGCAAATTAATGCCTGGTGTAACATCAAGGACTAAAAGACTTTTTTGTCCAATTTCAGTTTTGTAGATTTGGGCAGCCCTGTCCAACACAAAGCTTTGAATATAGTTTTTCAGCTTTAAACATCAACATCAACTTCAGCCATGTAGTGAGTTTACAGTTCAAAACCAGCTTTTTTGTTTGTCTAAACTTACCTGAAAGGCAGCCAAGAGGAGGTGGAGATCCACTAAAGAATCATCTCTTTTTGGATCAATCTATGTCATGCTCTACAGAGTTGTCTTGAAGGAAGCTACCAGACCCCAAAATCACGTTCAGGTTGCATAAAACATTAAGTGACATAGTTACCTTCAGTGCAGTGGCATTTTGAAGTTGCATAATGTTGAACAAAGCCTCATCATCACTGTAATCTTGCACTCTAACGCACTGTTCTGGTGTTCTGGTGTCTCAGTTTATGTTCTTGGAGGCTTCAAAGATGGTAATCTTTTGCAAAAGTCTGTATTAAACAGTCTGCTATGGTGTGTGTCTACACTGTAAAGTAAAATGCCAGTAAAATGGTCTTGTGTTGGTTTGAATACTTGTATGATACAGTTAGTGGGAATAAGGGAAATAGATTTCTCTTTTCATGGGGAGTGGGAAATCCTCTGGTCTGGAGTGGTGATTTTTGTAGCATCAAGGATTTCTTCAGTTGTATATATTTATATAACTGTGTACTATCTTTGGAGTAGGATCTACAACTAAATCAGTATAGTATGGTCTAAGATGCAAACGATGATTTCTAGTTTTTTATAGCTCAATTTTTTTTGGTTCTGTGATGTAATTGTAGCTGACATAAAAGTCTAGTCTTAAAATGCTCAACCACATTTTGATTTAAAACAGACTCTGAAACAGAGAAAGTTCACTTTAAAATAAATAATATTCAGAAAAAAAAAAAAGAAGCTAAGAGATCTGGTATGTGTGTGTAAAAACTGCTCTTGGCTCCAGGCATTAACTTTCCACTACATCTGGTCAAAAGTATGTCTTTTTAAGGTCAGTTTGTAAAATACTAGAAAAAGAGGTCAGATAAAGTTGTGTCTTAGTTGTGTAAAGCCAGCAGAGTTGTTTTGATTTAAACTGGTGTAATGGAGTTTTGAATTTTAGTCCAGAGCTTTACTGTAAAAAAAATTGGTACTAAATTCATGCATCCAGGAAAAAAAACCTTCCTTCAGGTTGACCCTTCACTCCTTACTTCTACTTGGATGTGCTTAGTTTTCTGTGACATTTAGGTGTGGAAATTTTCTTGAGAAATTAAGATGATGTGACAGATTACTGGATGCAACGAGAGAGAGGTCATGACATTTCTTCCTTGGCGGAGAAGAGTTGACCATACAAGTTTTATTTTAATTTATATCTAGTTATGAAATTTTGTGAAGAATGGCTGATGTTATATTAACATTGATGAAGAGCATGACTACTACATTTGGCATGCAGTTGCCATAGCAACTGTACTGTAGAGTGACCCAAATTAATTTTCCACCAGTCTCTAAGTACCCTGTCAGTTTTTTCTTGTGCTAGGGATAAGCAGGCTGGAAAGTACTTGGGGTTTTTTTAAGAATCTTGCCTTATGATTTGTCTCTTGAAAGCGATGGCTGAACTATGTTAATCAACCAAAATCTACCACCTTAATTTGTGCAGTTAAATGCATGCTATTTAAGTCTCAACATTATAGTAAGAAACACTTGAAGGAATAACTAGTAATTGAATGAAAATAAATGAACAATATCTCCAGGGTAATTGGAGTAGACAATGTAGTGTGGTCGTTTGCAACCTCTGGCTTTGCTTTTACATGCAGGCTTCTAAGTCTCTGTTAGACAGCAAGACTTTACTGAGCCTGATCTGAAAGACAGAAGAGAATACTGTGCTCTGTATATCTAGCCTACCTCTTCACAGTTCAGTGGCAGGATGCTCAGTGAATGCCAGTCCTTCAGCAGCAAAAGGATACATCCTGATAGAGGTATTGGCTGCTTATTGCTGGCACGTAGCCAGGTTGCACTTGCTTGCCATGCAGGTGACGTGAAGTCAGTTGTTCAAGTTTGAAGTTACTTCTCTTAATTATTTGTCACAGTAATGTAACAATGCATTTTTATGCTTGGAGAAACCTCATGCAGCTTTGCTCAGCGTGAGAGGCTTCTGGGGTGCATGCTTTTGCTAATAAGCTTTGAGCTTCCTGGTGCATTTCAAACCCCGCTGCACCGTGCTAGAATCTGGCAACTTGTGTCTGTATTTCCCCTTACTGGATATAGTTTTGTCCCACCCCTGTTGTTGTTCTTGCTGGATTTCTATGTCTGTGTCAATGAATGCATCTTTCTTACTTGAAGCTTGTTTGTATCTTGCCCATTTGTGCAGCCTTTTCTTGTATAATTCTTCATTTCTGTATGTAGAGGGAATTCATCTGTATTCATATACATCTTGTAATATGTAAAACAGTGTAATTTCCAGTACATCTTCATAAGTAGTGGATAAGGTACCTTAAAAATATGGTCTTAAAATGCCTTGTGCACATAAGTTTTTCAAATATAAAGCATAGTTTTGCTGTTAACTTGGTAATAACTGTTCGGATTATATGACATTGTGTTGCTGTGCTATCAGCTTATCTAGGCAGTTTTCATATATGCAATTTAATAAGTATACATCTAACTGGCTGCTTTATTCATTAAGACAGAGATTGATTCTGGTATTTGATAGATTATTTGCAAAACTTTAAGGAGCTAAACTTCAGGTATAAGACATGCTTTTTAGAGGAGGATGTCTTTCACTGGCTTTTTTTTTAAAACCCTTCTGCTGATTCAACCAAGATAAAAAATGTTTTTATTACTTATAGTATGGGCTTTGTTATGAACTTCTTGAAAGGAGTTTGTAGAAACTCTGCAAACATAATGTTGCATTCAAACTAACACAAGGCTTTTAATCATGAAAACATTAGCTACTTTCTCCTCATTTGAAATGCTCAAAATGCTTGTCTAGCAACTCTAAATGTATAAAAAAGCTAAGTTTGTTGTATTAATAAATATACAGGAATTCCTGCTGATAATACCTGCTGTCTTACAGCTATTGAAGTAGAATTTTGTGGTGTTTTTCTGAACTTCGTTTGTCAAATAGCCTTTAAAAGGATAGATCTGTACCTTCAAAATGAAGCCAGTTGGCAGATTCCAAATAGCTGAGCAGTAAAAGTATGCTTATATGAATTTGAGGCTTGGGAAAACTTAACCTTATATGTTTTCAGGCCTTATTCTTGTTTGGAGAAAAAAAATTTGCAGAAAGACTAGAGTAGAACAGTCTCTTCAATGTCTCATGGTGACATGGATTTAACTGGGTAGGGTATGTATCCAGTTTCAGAGAAAAGCACTGGGCAATCCAGAATGATCTCTTCCTTTGTTGTGGAATAGTGGCTTTTTAAAAGGACCTGTTTTATAGAGGACTGAAAACACGCTGTTGATGACTAATGATATTCTGTCTCTGAAATATTAACTTCTACAGAAACCAGGTTATTTATGGGAAAAGAACTTTCAAATATCATGTCTTTGAAGATGAAGCTTTTTAACTCCGAGAAGTAAATTTTCTTTTGAGTCATAAAAGTAGAAAGGGTCTTAAGGGCTGAGCATGTACCTTTGCTTCTCATTTTGTGAAGTCGCTACTGAGATGAGAACATATAGTAACCTACTCACTTTAAAGATAAATCTGTAATGTAATCAATATGCATAGACCAAGTAATGAAAGGCAGGGACAAATTAGGGGTGGGGGAGGAGGGGAGGAATTTACACTGATGGTCATTCTTCTGCCCCTGTGAACTGCTAAGACTGTTGAAGCATCATAATTAATACTTACGTGTACTACTTTCCCCCTGATATACGAAGTAAACTATGTGGACTATATGATGTGGTTGCTTCCAACGTAAGAGGGCGAAATTGGTGACCCAGGATGTCCTTCCTGCTGCCTTGTTCTTTATTTCATTTCTCTTCCAGAATGACGTGATAGACTTGAAACTCTCTTGTTAATAATTTGTGATAATTCAATCCATTGTATTAATCAAAAGTATAGTAGTAGACTTAAAAGAGTAATATAGTGTACCAGGTGGAAAGGAAGCTCAAACAAATTTTAAGGAATATACTCAATATACCCATATCTGGAAGACCTATTCAAGAATAACAAACTGTGTGATTACACTATAATATTCTGTAGTCAAATATGGTCTTACTGCTTTTGATTCCTGTCCATAAGTGTGGTGTGTGGCAGCCTAAAAGATACTTTGATGTCTTAGATTGCTTTTTCTCTGCCCAGTTCTTCTTGTGTTAGGGAAGCTGAGTAACTGCCATTATCAGAGCCCTTTTTTTCCATTTTTTTTCCATTAGGCCTTATACCTGTCATTGAAATTGGAGGCACATTATAGTTCTTCTCAGTAAGACTTGTAATTTGTTAAGAAATGGTGTAAGAGATTTGACTCATTCCTGAATGGCTTTCATCTTTCCAAAAAGGCTGTTCTTGTGCAGTTCTAATACTGATCTCAAAAGCCATTAACTGAGGTTATAAAAGGATAGGTACTGAATGGAATACTTGTCTTCCTCTATATGCATAGCAATACATTATTTATTTGCATGGACACTTAAGGCTATTGCATCATGACTCTTCAAAAACACTTTATTGCTTATGAGTGTCCGGAACAGAAGCCTTTCCTCTGTGCCTGTGTTTAACTGTAATGGAAAGTGGTGATTCTTGCCAGCATCTGCAAGAGGGAGACAAGACTCAAAAAGGTAAAAACAAACAAACAAAAAGAAAAAGAAACTAAAAACATAAAGCCCCAAGCCAAACATAGTCTATCCATACCCTCCTCCCCAACACCAAGGAACCCCAAGCTCTCAAGCCATTGTAATATCTGTTATAGTTGGCATGATTTTCGTTAGACCTTTTCAATAATCTAAATTTAAGAAGAAGGAACTGAGGAAGCCACAGTACCCAGTTTTCTGATTCTGCAGCTTCCATGCTCTCAAATTCATAGGCTTGCCTATACCTGGGAAGCACTGTGGTTTGGCTGGGTTTTAAAAGGTGTAGTAAAAGTAATGTCTCTAGTTCTTGTTTAATCAACTTGAAAAAACTTGGTTCAATACACGTGTGTTGAAAATTGATGCATAGCAATACAAAATATTCTGGTTGTCTAGGAAAAAGGTGGGGTAGAAAAATTCAAAGCCATCCTGAAGCTTTAATAAGTGTAATGCTGATCTGCCTAATAAAGGTGACAGATCTGAAGATTCTGAAATGCTTAAACCAACATTTGTATACAGAAGATGTGTTTTTATTCGATTATTTATTGTAACTGTTTTGAAGCCAATATAAAGATATTGGTGATAAACTCCTTAGAATTTGAAAAGAGATTAAAGGACAAATGTAGGATATGCAAAAATGTGCTGCAGTGGGGTGAATGTGTATCTGTGCCTGCATGTTGTAGTGCTTAAATATAAAGTTTACTCATTTTCATGTGAGTGTGATCAGGCACAGATGAAAGGAGTTATATTTAGAGAACAGAACAAGAGTTTGTCATGATGTTTTAGGAACTTACCTGCCTTTCTATCATCTCCAGTTTAATGATTTTTTCCTCAGGTAGCACTCATAACTATTACCTGTTGCATTGTACAGAACAGTGAGGTTGTATAACTAGCTATTGAAGATTACTTAAGTGTTCTACTCTGCTTTGTAATAGGTTTTAATTAAAGATTTTTTTAGCTGGGGGGGAAGAAAGGAAAAAGCAATTAAACATGCTTAAGTGTTCTACTTTCAGTTGTAAGCCTTAGTTTTCCATGTTGCTTCTAGATCTTATTGAGGATGAATATTTGTTCTTTAAGTTTGGGGATTAGAGAAAGAAGCCATGTAATTGCTGAGTGATTTCATACAGAACTATTACGTTTTCAGGGAATAAAGCAAATATTTTATTACCCCTGCCTCAGTTGTAGGCAAAATATGAAAGTTTTATATTAATCACTGCAGAAAAGAGATTGAGGGGGTTTTCTTTCTCCTGTCCGACCTCCATCCAGTGGTTTGCCAGGGAGCAGCACTAGGAGGGATTCTGCTCAGGGAGTTACATGCTGCAGTAACTTCAGGCACAGAGGAGACCTTGGAGCAGGGAGGTTTGGCAGAGTTACTTTAGTGTTTAGTTGTTGAGTAGACAGATTTCTGCAGACATGCAGAAGGAAAGCTGGAAGAAACACGTTCTGTGGAAAACGTTCCCAAACATGTTTGCTAAGTCTTTTTGATGAGTGATTGTATAATGACAAGCATGTGGTGGAACTTGGTACTTTCTACACCACTACAGTAAAACTGTGGTGATAAAGCATGAAAAAGTTACAGTGAGGGAAGTGGGTTAAAGTAGTACCTGTGGAAGAGATGCAGAGTGCTTGTTAGCTTGGTCACACTTTTGCATTGTCCAGAAATAGATGCCACTGTTTAAACCTTTCATCATTATGCATGTACACAAAGAAGTGATGTTTGTTCTTAATGCTAGGCTTGTGTTAGTCTGAGGAAGACAAATACAGAAAATACAAGTGATACAAGAGAAGGCAGTAATGAAAGCGGAAAGGTTAGTGTTTTTTTAATTCAAACTGCTAACACTCCAGGTGGTAAGGTTTGTAGTACTTGAGGGATGACTAGAAGATTAGTCACACGCAAAATGGACTGATAAACTTGGAGGAGAGAGAATCAAATGCATTTCTTCATTTAATTCAACAAATAACCATTTTGTATCTTCTTGACTTGAACTTGGCTACAATGGTTTAAAGAAAATTAATTTCTAGCAAAGTTTTTGTGTACCCTGTAGGCTGATGGTCAAGAAATATGATATAACCTGGGAGATCTATCTGAATTCTAGGGCTAGTGTTGAAAAGAGTCTGTCCTGCATGTAATTTTTGTTGTAAAGTACATTCTAGTACAAGTGTTCATGAAGTAGCACACTGAAGACTCAGCAGGTGTAGTTCTCTTCACATTGCTCAAGAAGCTAAAAGCCATGTACTTTGCTCACCCTTGCGAGCAGTTACCTTAGGAAAAATGAGTCATCTCTTTAATGTGGACCATTTGGATAACTTACTGGAGTTGCTCAATCAGCTATCCTGGTAAAATAAGGAGACAGCAGATGACTGGACAGAGGAAGTCTGTAAACTAGTTTTGCTGTGGTGGCCATCATCTCAGAAATGGGATATTGTTGCTTAAAAGGATAAAAATCACTTATCTGACCCTCAGAAGTGCCCGTGGCAGAGCTACTTGCTGAATGCAGAATTTAAGAATTTCAGTAACTTAACTGTAAGTGTCCTTTCATGTAAACACAAGCCCATGCCACTTAGACCAAGTTACTGCTACTATTGGACTGCCTCTGAGTTAAAAACACCATCTTCTCCCTGTGCAGTGGCTGCAGGTCCATGATGCTTCCCTTAAGTAGGTGAGCTTTGGAACCAGGTCAAGCTCCAAAAAGATATTTTAGAGATTTTTAATCATTGTTTAACTTTAGGCTGGTCAGCACTGTCATTCTTCTGGATTACTGTGTAGCAGGATGAGAGTGCCCATAGAAAGAAAGGAAATGGTGTAAGTGCACAGTGAAGGTACATCAACCTGCTGTCAGGTATCCCTAAATCTACTCCAGCAGATTATGAAACTGTGGCTTTACCTGCACTTTATGGGAGCTAATTAACTTGTTTTGGGCTGAGATCCACAAAAGTCTTCAAAGACTCGTCATTTCTGATTTACTTCTTAACCACAGAAAGAGTCTTACTCATTTGAAAGTAATGAGAGTAGATTTGAACTACTAAGATTTGGGGGGGGTTTTGCCAATAGGGTTAAATCTATATTTATTACTCAAAACAACCAGCTAGATCACCTGTAATTTTTAAACGTGCATACAAGCATAATAGTTGCATCTGTCATTAGTTTCCGAGGTTGTCAATATAACTGTCTGTTTGAATATTTTGCAGTTGACTATTGTTCTTCTGGAAACTGTTTGCAAATGGCTTATTTGATTGCTAGGTGACTAAGCATGCAAGACAAAATCCAATCTTTGGGGTTTTTTTCCTTCTTGAATGCGTTTCTGAAATTGGAAGCCAGTGAAAAATGATCGACCTGTAAGTAAACATTCTGCTATCAGGGAAATAGGTGAGAAAGAGCATGTTGTTAGCCTTAAGGAATCTTACTTTAGCAGGAGGTAATGGTGACTGGTGCTTCAAGCCAAGATGAATTACCTGTGCAGCTTGTAATTTATTGAACCCTGTGGTCTTCCAGAATGATCCAAATTGGAGTTACATCATGAATGTATTTGACACCTGTTTTTCTTTGGAAGCAGTAGCTCACCTTAATATCTTCACCAATGGGCTTTTCTTCTGGTTATAAATCCCTGTTGTGTGAGCAGTTAGAGACTAAAATAAATGCTGGGCTCACTTGCACGTTTACTTGAACATTTAACTCATAAGGCTGTAAAGTTCTTTAGTAGGAGAAGCTCATCATGTAACTGAATTCCAGTTCCCATCTTCCTGGACCATACAGCAGAAGCTGGCATTATCTTTCATGTGAGGCAATTATGTCTCATGTAGAGTGAGTGAAATTTTCTGCTAAAATAATAAAATGAAAGTTTACTATGAAAGTATGGAGCCTACTTATTTTCTTCTGTTAAAAGCCATCATTAGTTCATAAAATGCATTCTTGAATGTAACATAGGCTAAAATTAACTGATTTTCCTTTGAAGGCACTAACTCTGAGAGTCTTCCATTTTTTAAAGGACTTTTGGAAGGCTGTAGAAATAAAAAAATGTGTGGATTTGGATTTTTCTATTCTATTAATTAAGTGTACTGTGTAGATAATTTGCTATGCTATTTGATACACAGAATTTATCAATGGGTGGAATGCCAGATCAGGTTTGTATCACAGTAGACCTTATACAGTAAACCACAGGAGATTAGACTCTTAGCTCTTGCATGATTCACTCCAGTACCTAGTTGCTCTTCAGATTTTTATATTTTTACCTAAAAATCAATCCCTTCTCTCTTACCTGTAAAAGCATTTTTCATGTATCTGAATAGGAAGGCTGTTCTAAAATTGATTTCCAGGCATTACTGAATGCAAGATTTATGCATTTTTTTTTATAATTGTAACAATGCAGCTGCATTTCTCGCTTGAGATTTGTGACTCTGCAGTGAAATTTCTGGTGCTCACAATCAATTCATGATCTCAATGAGGGGATTGCCAGCAGAGACATGGAAAGGTCTTTAAATCATCTTCATGTGCCTGTCCTGGAAATATCTGTCCCAAAATGATTAAAAATATTTCTGGGACAAATTAATAGGGGAAGGAAATTATGTTAATGATTTGAACTTCTGGTTTTTTGTCCCTATTGAAAGTGTTAGTTCACTAGTAAGTAAAGGGAAGTGAAAAATCATTTGTGAGATCAGAAGAGTGGAAAGAAAATATAGGTGAAGGGGCTAATATGAACTGCTGCTTCTTTTTTATCAGATCAGATGGGAAATGGGTGTAATGTCAGAGGGAGCATGTCCCTGGTGAAATTTTGAAAACCTAGCAATTCAATGGAGATACTTTAATTATATGGTTTTTCATAAAATACTTGCAAATTTGCAACTTCACAGATCATTATGTCCTTGCAAACTAGCTTTGTAAAATACTTTTCCTCAGAGCTAGTTACAACTGAGCCAGTTGCTCTTTGTGTGTTCTGGGAAAAAAAAAAAAAAAGCTGACACCTGAAAATGAAACTTGAAATCAAATATTTTTGATATGACCTCTTAACAGAGAGACTATTTACAAGAGCATGTAGTGACGAGACAAGGGGAAATGGCTCCAAACTGCGAGAGAGCAGGTTTAGATTAGATATTAGGAAGAAATTCTTTACTGTGAGGATGGTGATGCACTGACACAGGTTGCCCACAGAAGTTATTTATGCCTGATCCCTGGAAGTGTTCAGGGCCAGGTTGGATGGAGTTCTCAGCAACCTGGTCTAGTGGAAGACAGTAGGGGGGTTGGTTCTTTAACCAACCTTTCTATGGTTCTATGATTAATTATTTTTAAAGTGTTTTCTGTATGCAGAAAGTGAACTCAAAGGCAAAATCCTCATGTAACCTCTGGAGTATAAGGATCTTAGACCTCTATTCAAGTTCAAGTAGTAAAAAATACACAGAAAAGCTGACTTGTGAGAAATACTTCTTATTTCATGAAGCATCCTGTGGCCATTTACAAAGAAAGTGCTTAGAGGGTTTTCCAAAAATCCACTTCCCATTAATCTTGCCAGAAACTCTAGTGCAGTATTACTTAGGGAGTTTAAACTGGGCCAGTATTGTGGTGCATACAAATTCAAAAAAAAGGCCACACACAGGAGATAAGTGAATTAAACTAACAACATGAAGTTGGTTTTTTGCAGGAAATTTGATGGTTGCATGACCAGCTAAGGGAATAATAGCAAAAAGGACTATAGAAGTGTCTCTGTTTGCCAACAAATGTCTACAACCATGCAACAGTGTGTTTGTTTCTTTTCCACCAGAGATTTCTATATTTTTAATACTGTATTCTAGGCTATGATCCCTAATTTAAATATGTCTTTTTTTAAGACCAGAGCAGAAGTGTCTCCAGACTTAGAGTTTTGTTTTCTGTAGCATGCTCAGCATCAGTACCCAGGAAAAAATAAAAGGATAAACGTGTAGTGTTGCTTCTCAGAATATGCTTCCAGGGTCTAGTTATCTATCACTCAGGGAAGGGCATCTTGAACCATGAAGGGTGTCATTGTGTTTAATTATATCTACTGGCTTTTAAATCCAGGCCATTTCTTGATACCACGTGAACATTCTGAAACCGTGTAAACCTTGGCAGCAAGATTTAAAGATTTTATGAAATATGTCTTTCTTTTTGTTTTTCTTCATGGAAACTGAATATCTACAATAATAAGTGAGAAGATAAATTTACCATGAATCACATGAAAAAGGCATGAAAGGACAAGAACATAGTGCTTCTTAGCTCTTGCAACCATAAATAGCAGATTGTATCTACCACACAGGATTAAAAAAAAAATAATATTAGTATCTAGATAGTACAGTGGTATTGAAGACAAAAGTCATGGATCACTAGGCAATCTGTAAACGCTGTTATCTGCAAGTTTTCAAATTGAAATAGAAGATAAGCATGAGGTAGGAGAGAATGCAAAGTACTGCAAACACTATTAGTATTCAAGTTTTTGAAGGCTTTAGCTGTTTTAAAAGGTGGTTCTTCCTTCCTTTTCTCTAAAAGGAAGCTTCTGGAAAGGGCAAGTAGAGCAAAACTGCAATGATGACATGGAGAAAAAAGTTATTGAGGCATCGGGAGGAGAGACTTCTAGTGTCATAAAACTCCTCTGTGCTACTGACAGCCTTTTCCACCTGTGAGGATGTGATATCACTTGGCAACCTCTCCTTTGCAACCACATTATATGGAGAATGAAGTGTGAATGTTTTCCTCTGCTTAAGAATTAACTCTAGATTGATACAGACCTAGAAGCGAAGGTCTGTAGGTGACCTTCTCAGTTTGAGCAATGAGATTTGCAACTCCAACTTTATGGAGTAGTGGCTTAAGAGTATCCATGGTGGGAAGGTTCTTAGAATGGATATTCTGTTATAGCTCCCATGAGTGTGCTGAAACTTCTTCAGATATTGTAGGAAAGCAATATAGAAAATATACTTTTAAGATAGAAAATGTCTAATATTTAATAGAATCACTATGCAGGTTAAAGTACCCTTGGCATATGTCATGGGATTTTTAGATTTATAGACTTTTTGGGGGGCATACTTATAATTCAGCATTGATTTAAAGGTGAAACGTGAGCAGAGGGAAGGGAGAAAAGTCCGGTTGCCATTAGCAGGCTCTACTTCTACTGAAATCAGTAAAGTCGAGCTATTTGCTTTATTAGATGCAAAACTATTTAATGTTGGAAGACTTTGAAGTACTATTCTGAATATTTAATTAAAGCCTCAGATATTATGCAAAACATGCTCCTATAAAAATGCTCCTATAAAAATGCTACCTTATTTCAGGGTTATAGTGGATTTTGTAAGAGAACTTTACAGAACAAGGTGGGAATTTATTGGTATAAAGGATACTGTAACACCATACAGGATAGTTAAGTATTCTGACCTTTATTAATGAAAATATACTTAGTAATTTAGAGACTTTAAATTTAAAAACTACAGGGAACAATCATTTGAAGGTTCTCTGTTACTATATTATTGGATCATCAATTGGAAATGCTGTGACCTGTTGCTGCTCAGAAATTGTGACAACCATCTTCAGTCTTGGCATGAATTTGTGCGTGTGTGTTTTTTTGTTGCCTTTGTTCTTTGATTAAGCTTCAGGGCCTTTGGGGGTGGGTTTTTTGGGGTTTTTTTGGCACTGCTTACATCACGTTGCCAGAAGGTCTGAAAAACTAATTGCTGGGTAGCAAATGAGTGATGCAGCACAGTGTAAAAGGAGGCAAGGCAGAACTGCTGTCTTGTTGGTTTGAAGCACTCTGGTTGCTATTCAAGTACAGACTTTTTTGGGTCTTGGTCATTATGTGAATTTTGATTATCTGGGCATGTTTCACTTTCCTTCTGAGAAAGACTACTGAAAATGGCTTGTGTTTGCTGTTTTGGAAAGGTGTGTTTAGGTGAGGAAGTGAACTTTAAGTTTCTTAGGTCCTTCTGCGAATGTATTGTCCGAACTTTGGCCCTTGGCACATGGGTCTGCTGAGAAAATGGTGGTAGATATGTTCAAAATATATTTAGATGCACACTTAGAGAGCCATATGAAATTAGATTTAATATGAAAATTTAAAGTACTTTCTAAGGGAAATTGCAAGTATTTCTTAGCTTCTAGCTTGAAATACATTTATAAATATATATATTATATATATATATATGTACATAAAAAAATGAAATGTTATTTTTGTGGTATTTTTGAAAATGCTCAGTACATAGTCCCTGATGAAATATTGTCTTGAGCCCCAATTTATGTAAACCAGCTGAAATCCAATATTTGAATCTGCACTTTTCAGTTTTAGCAGTCTTTGCTACCTTCAAGTGTCTTTGTTCCCCCCTGCAAAATACAGCAAAACTAATCAGGGAGAATCATCAGTGTATGTGGCTTTGATTGGTAAAAAGAATCTTGATCTGAAGGCTAGAAGACTGTTGGTAGTAGGAAAACCTTTATTCATTTTTTTGAAATAGTAAAATTTCATTACCTGTTTGTAATGTAAAGGTGTTTGTAGATGTGTTTAAAGAGGAGCGGGTGGGTGGCTCTGTGTGTGGTGGCTCTTTGTTACATTTCCCTTTCAGAATGTTTGGACAATGAATGTGCTGGTAATAACTTGTTTAAAAATTAATAGAAATGCAAATCTTTTCAAGTGGTATGTCAGGCATTCGACACTCTAGAACTAATATGTGCAGTTGGATCTTATTTTGAAGACTGCCATAGCACCAAGTAGCATAGCAACAGCTTTCTTTTAAGAGATGCCCAGTGAATATGTGTATAAGATGTTTCTTGTGTTCTGTATTCACTTCTGTCTTCCGGTCCGTCCCTTATTTTTGTATCTCTCTTTCTTGGTTTCAGTTCTGTGATTTTTTTTTTTTTTCTTTTGCTTCTCTGAATATATTCTCTGCTTCATTCCTTCTTTCCCTCTTTGCTTAATTTTGTTCGTATTTATTCTACCTGTATATTTTTCTTTATATATGGTTAGATGAATGCAGAGCTCAAGGAGGCTGAACAATAGTAGACATTCTACATGCACCTTTTATTGTAAATCTGAGTGAAGGCTGGAAGTAGGAGAAGGAGGTGAAAGACTACCTTTTCCTGCTTTTCCTGTACTTTACCTTGCTGATTTGTTCAGGTTGTTCTTGATTTGTCTGCGGAGAGTGCTGTATTGCTGTGTTTATGTACAATAAAATTGTGAGAAGTTAGTCTCTTACTGGGAGCTCAGGAAAGGCATGTGAAGAGAAGTGACTAAGGAGAAGCCTTACTAAACCTTGGGGACCTAAAGACTTGAATGGGTGAGCACTGATGATGTGATTAGTGGAGCTGAATTGTAACTTGAGGAAGAGACATGATGGTGTTTGGAACATCTTGGCGTTTCCTAGGATACAAGGTGATGTTCAGCTGCACAATGACAATGACCTATTGGGCAATCTTTGTTAATTCTACCGTTGCAACTCTGCCTTTTTATTGTATTCCCTTTCTTTTCAGCATTGCTGCAGGTTAAATACAAATAAGGTTTTGAAGGGAATTTAACTGAAAACCAGTTGCATGCATTATCTACCTAGTGCGTTCAGCCTTTTGAATTTTCTTCCTGATGTGAGGTTTGTTTTGCCTGTGCTTATCCTGCTTTCATAAGCATCCTAAATGATGCTGATTCTCAGTTGTTCTCCTGGCCTTTGATGGCTTGATGTTTTGTCAGAAATTCTTTTCCTAATTCACTACTGAAATTAATTGTTAGTCTTCAGGTAGCTTAAGACAAAAATGCTTTAAATTAATTCAGTGGGAGAAAGAATGGTGCAGAAGTATGAAGGTATGTGAATCCCCCTGCCAGGTGAGTGCTGTGCTGAACTGAGACTTTACAGCTCATCTCGTGAAGGGAACAGTTTTAAATGCTCTTGTAACATATGATACAGCTGATGCTGTTGCAGTTTCCATTTCAATACAGTTGTTCACAGTAGTCAGACCACTGTGCTGCTCCTTGTTTACATGTGTTATGCTTTTCAATTAGGGAGAAACAAATTATGCTCTTCTTAAAAACAGGTAATTGCTTCATATACCTAATTGATTTTTTTTTTTTTTTAGAAATTATAATGGAGATTTGATTGAAGAAAGACTGTGTGTGATCTAAAGTTGGTTTCTGGAGATACACATTTTTATGAAGTGGAGCCATGTAGTATATGAATATCATCACCTGCTATGTATTCGCAAAATAACTATTTGAAGCTATTTAGTAGTGTTTGTCTTAAGGAATATACCAGTGGATTTTTTTGTTATGAATTCTTTATGGAAAATTTTTTCAGTGGCTGTTGGGGGAAAATTGGTGTGAGTAATGCATATAGGTCAAATGGAAAATCAGAAATGATTGTCTAAGGTTAATTGACTATTCAGTGAGGTTTTTTAAGTGAAACTGAGAATTTTATTAGTTTTTTACATATCTTTCATAAATTACATGAGCAGTCTGAAAAACATCAGTGTCTTTTTGGTTTGTTTTTTATTGACAAAAACAGCTTGACAAAACTGAAATGAACTTGCAAAATGTTTTATCCTCAAATATGTTTATGCTTCTAAAAAGATTTTGGATAACAGTTCTGAACTTTTTATGTAATATTAAAAAGGCAAATACATCTGTTGCATTCCACATGATTATTAAACTCTCAGCTTGTTGTTTTGGTTTTTTTTTCAGTTGGATGCTAAATTTTGTCTTCAGTTTAGCAGTATTCTGTAAATAAAAAAAAATGCTGAAAGGTGAATTATTTCTTTTTCAAATGTGCAGGTTTGCCAGGAACATGTAACTGGAAGTTACAGGAATGGGAAGAGAACTTACCTTAGTATTTTAACTGTCTGCCTTTTAATCAACCTGTCTTTCTAGTATTCCGCCAATACTGTGGTTGGAGGATATCCTAAAATGTAGTAACTCTTACAGTGCAACTTATGTCATCTCTGAGAAGACCATAATTTCCATTAGGTACCTTGATATACATTGCCTTATCTAAAGTGGGAGGGTAAGAAATAGAGAAAAAAATTATAATAATGAACAGGAAATTATCAATATTGCCTTCAGATTCTTCATTTATGTACTGTAGATACTGAGTCCTGTTTCGTTTCATCTAAAATTCCATGTTTCCTTCCACTGTCTTGAGCTAGAGCCAGTGAGAGCCAGAAATGATCTTTAGCAGTAATAGAGCAAAAGGAAGAAAAATATCTCTAGTGTATGTGTTTGTGTGAATGGTGGAAGGAGTTCAAGTCTTCTTCTGTTTTCCCTCAGAAAAATTGTTGATTAAAGCACACCATGGCAGAGGAACATGGTAGAAGAACTGAATATCTGGTTCCTGTGGAGTTCAACTCCCTGACACTCTGTCACTTAAGTTCACAAGATCCTCTCGAAAATATTTCCTTCTGGTACTTTGCTCCCTACCATATAAACTTGGCTGCAGTAATTGCTTTGCTTCTCCTTGATCTCCCCAGACCCCCCCCCTTTCTTTTACTATCGAGGAATTCTTATCGGATTTGGGAATAAAGTGCTCTGATATATGAGCTTGTGGATCGTGCTTAGTATTTGTCAGCCTTCTCACACAGAATAGATAAAATATCGTTCTGTAATGCTTCTGAAGATATAGGATAGATTTTTTTACAGAAATATGTCTCAAAATTAACTTGAGTCAACTACTTCATGATATTTTATACCATGTTAACCAGCAAAACAGAATTTTGTGCAGCATGGAGGGCCATTAGAGACAAGCCCTTGCCAGCATTACTCCTAGTGGGTTGTGTACTCTAGTCCAAGAATAAGATCCTTTTATCAGTAGAAAAGATTAGTGAAGTTGCATATTCAAAGATATGAAGGTGTAATATAGTTGAATTAGGTTTTCATTTTTTCTGAGTGCAAGTACACAATTCTGTGAAACAGTGGCCAATAGCTGGGGATTTTGAAACTCTTAGAATGAGGGGGTTTACATTTTGCTGTTCGTAATGTCTTGCAGAACAAGCAGAATTTTTCTCAAATGTAATCCACAATATAATTACAACCTAACATCTTTTACCTACTGCCCATTTTGTTATAGATGGCAATCTTTTCAGGATAGGTATTTAGGCTTGGTTCATTGCATGTGTTGCTATCCTTTCCCAAAACCCAATTTACCACCTGATAAGGTATTCTAGAGGTATTAAGATTGTCAGGGTGAACACAGAACAAAACTGACATGATCAAATAGCAGCATTTCCTAGGCTTTCCTACCTGCTTTCCTTCTAAGTGCATATCAACAGTACCTAAAAACCCATAACCTGAGATTCAGGCTGTGTTCAACAAAATACAAGGAAACTGAGGAAGTTTGCACCTTGTCCTTTACCCCTAAGTAGTTACTTTAGCAGAGAGTGGCTGAGAATTGATACAAGTTGCCTGGACCTGCCCTGAGCAGTTTTGGTCAGAAGGTCAAAAGAGACTCTTCTCTGGACATCCTTCCCAACTGATGTGGAACTGAGTGTTTTAGCTTTCTGGATATTTGTTATTGGCTCAACCATTAATATTATCCCTTGTAAAGCCAGTTTGCGGCATCATTGAGGTCCTAATGAGTAAAACAGACACAATGTTGAGGAAAAGGTTCTTGGTCAACAGTTTTAGTCCAATTTGGTAAATAAAAATGGAATTCTTCCATTGGGGAAAAAACCCCAAGTGTGCCATTTCATTCAAACATCAGTGGCAGTCTAGTGGTTCCTTTCAGTTCTTAGTGAAATGCCTCTCTGCAGTATTACAAATAAAATTAAACTTGTCAGTACTCGAGCAACTACAGATTTTTATGTTGTGGTCATCAATTCTGGTATCTGTAGAGTCTAGTCTGAGACTAATCTTCATGGTTTGACTGTGTTGGAAGTTACATGAGTGTTGAAATTCTTGAAGAGAAGATCATATTTAAATAAGAAATTGTTTTTCTTATTTGCAATACATATTTACATGATATTAAAAATCCTTACTCAAGAAATAAGTGTATTACCACTTGACACATGGACTCCTTGCATTTTTTTTAGTATTCATAAATGGTATTTTGCATTTAACTTGCTTTGTATTGTACATGTTGTTATAAGGTTTAGTTTACTTTAGTGCTAAGATTTGGGTAAGACTTGGTTGGGGATTTTTTTAATTCTTTCTGCAAGGAAATATGTATTTAACACTTACAGCAATAGAGAAGGGAGTATTAAATAACATTTTTTTTTTAGATATTCATGTCACCTTCATCAAGATGAATGTATTTTTTTCCCATATTTAAATTACTACACTTTATAAAAAATAATAAAAAGATATACATAGTAACTTGACTGATTGAAGAGCTTGCATGCAGATAGTGCACTTAAAAATCCCTGTCCAAGTAGATTGTAAAGGAAGGTTACTTGTAAATGTATTCAAGCAATATGGTAATTTATTGGTAGGAAGAAATTTCACTGACAGTTGTAGCTATTAGACTTAAATAAAAACAGGGTAGCAAAAAGCCAAGAGAGAGGAAATAGGTAATTCATTGATTGGTTTGGATTAGAAGGGACCTTAAAGACCGACCAGGTTCAGCCCCCTATGCCACAGGAAGGGACATCTTCCATTAGACCAGGTTGCTCAAAGCCTCATCCAACCTTAAACACTTGCAGGGATGGGGCATCCATGTCATCTCTGGGCAACATGTTCCAGTGCCTCTCCACTCTAATAGTGAAGAATTTTTTCCTAATATCTAATTTAAACCTACTCCCTTTCAGTTTAAAGCCATTCCACCTTGTCCTGTCACTACAAGCTTTTGTAAAAAATCCTTCTCCATCTTTCTTGTAAGCCCCCTTTAGGTACTGAAAGGCTGTAATGAGATCTCAATGGAACATTCTCTTCTCCAGGCTGAACGCTCCCAACCCCCTCAGCCTTTCTTTGCAGGAAAGCTGCTCCAGTCCTCTGATCATCTTGGTGGCCCCTTCTGGACTCACTACAGCAGGTTCATGTCATTCTCCTTTTTGGGGCCTCAGAGTTGGATGCAGTACTCCAGGCAAAATCTTTCTGTGTTTGTTTGTTTGTTGTTTGTTTTGCTTTTGGGTTTTGTTTGTTAGGTTTGTTTGGGTTTTTTCTTGCTTGTTTTTGTTTTAAATACATTTTATGTTCTCCATGAAGTCATCTTCTATTAGAAAGTTTTGGACAGGATCTGCTTCTTGGAAGAGTCCTGATCGGAAACAGAATCCATGACCTTTCCACCCTACTGTTGGAGCGTGTTTCTGTCTGTGCATACAGAGGTAGAGGAGAGCAGAAGGACCTGAAGCCATGAAAATAAGTGGAAACTTCTTTATCCTTTGTAATCTCCTGTTTCCAAGAGATTTGCAGAAGGCAAATGTTATCTGCCACATTACCATGTTACAGTATTGTTTTATGGTATCAGGAAGATTTATCACGGTAAAGGACTTCTGACTGCAAAATCAAGGGTTCTGTCCCCTCTTTAAAGTAGCAGGGACCTTGAGTGGTCATTTAGTCCAATTTCTACTTGAAACAAGTCCCATTTGATCAGATCAACCTGTTGGTCAATATGATAAGGAGAGAATTTGTGAATTAACCCCAGCCTGTTAGAGAAGTTCAGAATTGCATCTTTGCTGAAAATGTGGTGTTTCTTTAATTATTTGGTCTAAACAGTGTTTACCTCCTTTCCCTATGCATTACATTTTCCAAGCTTGTTTTAGAAAAATAGTAAAATTGTTTGACATTCATTCTTCAAAAATACTTCTGTAACACTTGCTTTTCAGCAAGGCAATGCTGTGTTTATACACTGCATACATAATTTTCTCTAGCCCAAACTAGTGAATTTAGACATAACTAACTGTTATGTCTAAATGTGGTCTGGAAACAGGTTCACTCTGTGTGCAGCCCAGGCTGTTAAATATTTTCATGTGGTTTCTTTTTCTGCCATTAATTAGTTCTAAATGTTAAAAGTTTGATAGCTCTCAGGCTTTTTTCTTTTGATTTGAAGGTAAATCAAACAAGGCTATTCTGAGAATGTATGCTAATAGTAGCAAATGAATCATTTAGCAGTATGGTTAGTTTAGGTTTAAGTTTTTGTGGACTCATTTATTCTGAAATTTTTTATTTTTGATAGGTAAGGTTTTATTTCTTCCAACCTTTCTCACTTTTGTTTAATCAGTCACTTCATTTACTAAAAGTAGGTTGAGGTGTCAATGCTGCAAGCCAACTTTATTTTTCTTTTTGCTAGAGTAAATAATAGGCTTTTCCAAATCACAGTAGAGAATTAAATACCAGAGAAATAGTGCCTTCCGTATTTAACAAATACATGTTAATAATCTGGCTATAAATTGACATTACTGGAAATTGCAAAGTTTACCTATGAGGAATGTTAATGATTCACTAGCTTTAAATTTGCTGGAAAAGTAGAGAACAATTTACCTGGAATTCTTCACACAAGAGGCAAAGATCAAGTGTGGTCCTCATGTGGACTTCTTCAGCACAGTTATTGTTGGTGGTAGGATGTAATCCAGCTGCACTTCACTGGCTTTACTGAAACACAAAGGTAGATACAATCTGTGACCAGGAGGCAGTTGACATCAGCTCTCAATGCAGCGTTCGTAACTCACCACTACACCAATTAGACAGCAAGATAAGATTCTTCTGTTTCTTCTAGAATTAATCTCCATGCTTTCAAGAGTGATCCTTGAAGATAGGCATTTGAATACTTCCTTAATTAACATCTGACTGCAACATTGACAGAAGTGTGTGTTTTTACATTCTTGTTAAAATGCTGTTTGAAAGTCTGTTTATACACTTTCTAATTGTGGTATCTGCTCATGCAAAGCATCTGTAAAACTTCCCTTGAAAAACTGGATTCGATTAAAAGTGACTCAGGGCATCAGAAAGCTGAGTAGGATTTAACTTTTCATTAAAACAGTTGCAAGAATGTTACAAAGCAGGTTCCCACAGTGCCTGTCTGTCCCATCTGGCTATAGCCCTGGTGCTCTTAATCCTTCACTTTGATAAATGCTAAAAGTCACACGGTCTCTGCATGTTTGACTCAAAATCATTGTAGTAAGTCTCACTGTACAAAAGTCTTCATGTTTATCTGCCTGATGCTGCTTTTAGTTCAATTAAAGTGAGGAGAAGTTACAACTGTGAAGAGGGGCAGGCTGTGGCAAGCAGGGCGTTAGCTTGGGAGGGGGTCTGTATTAAAGCTCTGCGTTTCATGTCTGGCATTAATTATTGATACTCTGTGGGACGCTAGCGCAGAACAAATGTGGAAAATGAATAGTAACTAATCCTATGCTATTTAAAAGGAAGGAACTGAAAACTTCCCTTGGAATTCAAAAGTGTATACCTTTGCATAAGCATACCTTGCAAAGTGTGTACCTCTGACTTCCAGCACCATCTGATTCTGTTTCTTTGTGCTGCATGAAAGTTGAGAAGAAAGCAGGTATTATTTTATCTGTAGTTACCTTGTTATCAGCGGTTTTTCTAATGCAAGACTAATATTTGTGAATTGTTCTTCTGTCTGCATTCTGACATGGGTTTATTGTGCCTTGGGGCAAGTCATCAATCTGCTCTTTGTTTCCATTCCTATACTCGTACAGTAGAAGTAATACTCCCAATCATTAAAATCAGTTTATTTGGCTGGTCTTATGAAGTGACAGGAAGTAGCTAATGCAAGCATTCATATGTGTTGCACAGATGCATCCAAATTATGCTGCACCAAAGTGTTTAAAATCTGAGCTACTGACCTGTAACGTCATCTGTCATCTAGGAACTTCCAGGTTGGTTTTGTACCGTCACAGATCTACAGTAGAGATCTGAGAAAGAGACAGAGTTTGTTCCCTGTTTTGTTCAGCTGTTACTAGTTTGCCGTGTTATTTAAACCTTCTGTGCGTGATAAGAAAGAGTAATTTGTTCCCAAAACTGTGAAGTTTGTATTAAAACTTCCACATTAAGCCAGGTTGTGCCTAATCCTGCTTAGAAACAGATCAACAATACATTGCTCCTTATAAGTTACACTGGAAAACTTATGTTACCAAAGACATAATTGTAACTGACAATATTAAGAATCTAAAATAAAAAAGGTATTTGATCTAAAATCTGATCTAAAGTCCTTAGCATTTGGTGTTTCTTTGAAATATTGGGGACCATGGTCCATTTATTTCTGGAAAGGTGTGATGGAACTTAACAGGGCAAAGGGGGATAGGTTATTATCAGTTACCCTTTCACTATTTGCATATTATAAATAAGATTAATTCATATAACTAATTCCAAATGCAGAGTAAAGGTAGAGCTAAGGCATTTAAAGGTGGGATGAGAAGGAAGTCTTAAAAAAAAATTGTTGTCATGGGCTAAACAGCCTAATAAACAGTGCTTCAGTACTGTTTCAATACAATTGAGAATGAAACTTTAGAATAATAATAGTAAAATTGTTCACTTTGCTATTTCAGCACCAGATGATAAAACAGCTGTTTTGAATGTTGCTCTCCATAGGCACTTCTTTGAGACTTATGGGTTGAAAAAGAATGTGAATGGAAAAAAACACTGAGTGATAGGCTGAACAGATAGTCTTTGCCCTTAAAGCACTTATTAATTTTAATATAGCCCTTAAAAAAATAAGAGTAATAGTTTTGGTCCAAGTTTGGCTAACTGAAGGGTCAACAATAATGAAAATACCTAGAAAAAGCAAATTACCGATCTGGAACAGAAAGATCTTTAGAAATTCCCTACTGTTGTAGGAGGGCATGTGAGAATATATATGAAAATGATGCTATAATGGAAAGGAAATATAAGCAGTCTCATATATTCATTAAAACTGAATTTTGAACATCAGTTACATAGGATGATCCTGGAGTTATCTTGCTTTTCAGAGGCTGTACTATGGTGTTTAATTTTATTAATACTGGCAGTAGCCAGTAGCTTGTGGTTGGACATACATTATAACATATAGACCAAAACATGTAGTACCCTTACATCATATTTTGGAATCTGACAGAAAAATCTGATTTTTTTTTTTTCAAAAGAAAGCTTTTGTGACAGGCATAACTTCTGTACTGTGATTCATATGCTGTAAGCCCCAATTGATTGTGACTTTTTTCAGTCTTGAAATTTGTGAATTTTACTTTGAATGAGTAGTTTATAATGTCCACTAAACTGTAACAATACCAGGAAGCAGGCATGTTTCTTGATCAACTTTTGGTCCTGTTGTTGTCTGAGAAATATTGGATGTGAGTAAATGGAAGAAATTATTATTTTTCTAATGAAGAGCTAATGTCTGTATGTTTTTTTAGCCTGTGGTAGGTTTAGCAATGATTCAGCAAGCTAAAATGTGAAAACCACAAGTTGATCTATTTCTGGACGAAACAAATCAAAGAGAATCTAAAACCAGATTTGAGTTGATTTGCATACTCTACCCCATGAGTCCAGTGAGATCAGAGTTTAAATGAGGTCAGCATTTGGACTAGTTTTTGGAGAGTTCATCAGGTAAAGACCAATCTTGTCAACTGCTCTATGGAAAATCTGGTGCTGGGTTTCACCTGCTTGTGAAAAAGCCGACAGGGCTTAAAGATTTCTTAGAAGGCCCTTAGAACTGCCTGGAGTGAACCTCTGTAATACAAAAGGCTGAACACACCTATTCAAAAGTTATCCAAAGAAACAGCTGTATCTTGAACTCCTACTTAAGAAGATCAACAGGGAGGGTGATAAATGAATGTGCAGAGGTTGGAGATCTCACTGGAATGCTGGGAAATGGACAGTCCTCAAAGTAACAATCAACATTAGTGTGTGATGGAGCAGATGACAGGGCTGTCATCTTGTTCTCAGAAGTGAGTGGTGAGTTTTTGAGGTGAGCTTTCTCAGATTTTTCTCTTCAATAGATACCAGTCTGAAATCTTCATGGAAAACAAAGTCACATTTTTTAATATAAAAACAACTTGACATTTTTCAGTATACTTTTTAATGAACATTGCTCTGAGCTATGTTATAATGAAATTTGCTTAAAAGTAGAACAGGCTGGTGATACTTGGCAGAATGATGTGGCATATGGTAAAACAGTTGTGATTTATTGGCAAGTGCTCTCATTTTTTGAAAGAGTGGCTTTCAGCACTTTCTTGATATTCAGGTCTTTAAGGGAAAGAAACCCCTACTGAGGGGTATACATAGGTTACTTTGAAAGGTAAGGCCTTTTAATAAGGGTAGGAAAGGAAGCTTTCTAATTTATTCTTTGTTTTACATGTGGCATTTATCCCATTTTTCACCTTTTTTTAGAAACATCAAAATACACTGTAGCTTAAAGGTAAGGGAGCATTTTAAACTTGTACAAGATGGGATTTCTGGGGCTGAGATCCACTTATTTCATTGTAGCTCTCTATTTATATGTGGAATCCTTGCGCTTGACCATATCCTGCAAAAACTACTGCTAAAGTTATGATTGTCAGGACAATGTCATATCATCTATAGACTCAGTAAATGAGTATAGGAGGAGTTACTTCGATATATATATATTTATTTTTTTCCCCACAGCATCCTGACACAATTCCAGCTGGATTTAGGGTAGACGTTTAACTTTCACTGGTTGTAGTACACAGCAATATCTTCTTATTCTCGTTTCCAAAGAGCAGTTTTCTCTTTGGAGAGATGCTTGTCCCAAGTGCCAACCTTTCCTTTAATGAGTAAGCAGTACAACTCCTGCTGCCCTTGGACAGGTAAAGGAGAATTCTTTGTAGCCATTTCTCTGCATTTGTGACAGCAGGCAAGCAGATGACATAACTGTGCTTGATGATGCTAGATGAGTACACCCATATTATCATGGTGTGACCAACAGATAGCTCTCCTTTTCAGGTGGAAATTTTAAAGTACCTGATTGGCAGCTTTCTGTTTTGCTTCTTTCTTATCCTTTCATTGAATATAGAGCCTTAAAGTGTGTGTGCATATGTGCATATCAGCTTAGAAACAGAGCTGAGAAACGGAGTAATGAGAGTGCAAAAAATGAAATGCAAAGTATTTCCATTTATATTTTGTTAAAAGTCTGTTAGACACCCACCCCCACCCCCCCCCCCAGTTGTGAGTATTCTCCAGTTTGCGTTATGAAGCTCAAGTCTGTTTTTGTCTACTGCAAGGTGTGGGGGTGACCCAAACTAAGATGAAGTATTTCTAAACTTTTCCAGAAAAAACACAGTTCCTTCAGTATTTTCCATGCTATTCATTTATGGACATATGGGAAATAGGAAATGAAATGCTAAATACCCTGTTTCAGGTTCTGTTTTTAATGGCTTGCTGTTCTCTGCATGTGCAGTCATAGGTGATATTTCCTGCCAGTAGCCAAAGGATTGTGGTGCTGCCACAGATTCTTAGTTCCTCAAAGAAATAATCAGACCTAACTTCTCGTGATGTGGTAGGGGTGTCAGTTTTTAAATACTGGTACGCTTTCAGGACTAGGGATTTTTTTAGTTTTGTTTTTTTGTTTGTTTGTTTTCTTGTTGTTTTTTTGGGTTTTTTGGTCAGAATTCAGTGTTGTAATAGGATATAGGATCTTGAAAAGGATATTGGATTGGTTTTTTTTAAAGGCTACGGCAAAGCTGAAATACCACAATACTGTCAGAGGAGAGGTCTGTCACTAGAGGTGCGTGTTTCAGGTCACACAGGGAAGGCATGGAGCTACTTTACAGGAGAAGCTGCAATTACTTTCACAGTTTGGTCAGATGTTAACCCATATTACAGGTCTTTGGCTATGTACCAGACTCATGAGCTGATGAGTTATTAGCCTACTTTTTTTTCTTTTTTTTTAATGAAAGATTCTTGCTGTTGTGATTGCAGAGCATGAAATAGTGCTCTGAAGAGTAACTTAGAGGGCAGAGCTTCAGTGAGGCAAATGCCCTTTGAATTAGGGGGTGGCTACAAGCTGGGTCAATTATACTGGTCTGCAGGCATGTGTCTGGTCTGCAGGCATAGGGAGGTGGGATCTGGCAAGACTCAAGGAAAGAGGTAGAGTCAAGTCTGAATTATCCTCATTTGAACTGACTGCTTTTTAACTAATTAATAACTCTGGACTAGGACCTGAGTAACAAATTAAAACAAACTTTCAGTATTGCACAAGTTCATTCCAGTCCTCCCTGTTTCACAAAACTATGAATGACTGGTCCTGAATTCAGTGTATTGTGACATGGTGCGCACTGGAAAATCCTAATTGTTTTGTTTGTTTGTTTTTAAGAATTATTATATTGCAGCATACCAAATATGTAATTACTGAAATTTGCTAAATACCCTTACTGCTACATCCTTTCAATCTATCTTTAGTATTTAAATGATTTTCTGTTGGTTTTTTTTTTTTTAGGGAAGTAAAGCAATGAATAGCTTTTTTTTTGCCATACAAATACTCAGTCTTTGTTCTGTTGTGTGTATGTGTGTGTATATATGTGTTTATATAGGTATTGCTGATCTTTGAGTTGTGTAGATGTAATTGAGAGGTGTTTGTGCCAAAAATGCAGTTAATGGTTGCCTTATTTGGGGTTTTTGACCAGCATGCAGGAAGTGTCTTAATTTTATTTTTTTCCCTTGATTGTAAGCACTGAGAGAATTTCCAATTAGTGAAATTTATAGGTTAGTTATGAATCATCTCCTGAAATGAGCTACATGAATTTGAGTCATTAGTACTGGATGTTTTCCATTATGATCTTATGTATTTCTGCTTAGTCTTTGGCAAGAATATTGCATTTGTTTTCCAGTTGCAGTTTCTCAGTGTGGGCTCATGCTAAACCTTGAATGGAAAGGAACAGTTAGGACTGGACTTCCACTGACATATATTGAACACTGAGCTGTACGGTTCTGCAAGTTAGATGATGGTTAGATTGAAACAAAAGTAGAGAGGGAAGATATTTCATTACAGTTAAAAAGGCAACTAAGACTGTAGAGTTTTTTTCCTAAGTGTGGAACAAGTGTTATTTGGCCTAGTTTGAATGTGATTACATCATTTTATTATAAGTTAATCTGACGGTGGCTGGTGAGGAAGATTTGCTCTATATGCTGAGCCTTCCACGAACAAAAGATGCTATGTAGCTTCTGCCTGAAAGAATTCCTAGTCTGTAGGAATTCTCCTGGTCCCATTACTGACAGTCACAGTTAAGTGCTAGATCTGGCAGTGGTAGTGGTCAGGTAAAACGAAGTAGCTGGTAATGTTTTGATAGCATACGGTGACTTACACTTTTGTATTAGTCTGCTTTAATAGGCTAAATAAAGATTCTAAAGGTTGGGGGGGTTATTTTTAGAATCATAGTTAGATGTTTTTTGCTGTTGTAGGGTTAATAGTTATTAATTCTTTTAACTAGCTATAATTTCCCTTGTTTTTTTTTGTTGGTTTGTTTTTTTTTTTTATTTAAGAGCTCTCCTTATAAATAAATCCCCTAGAAGGGAACAGTTCAGAAAATATCTAAAACATCTCATCTGAGAGGTGATCAACTATATGGGACTTTGGTCATGATTTTGATGCGAGTAGAAGCAACTTCTGAATTTTCAAGTATAAACATGAAAGTTGGGAATTTGTACTGTCAATAGGTCAAGGGGTTGAGAAAAGCTTATTGTGCTCCCTAACTCATAAAAAGCCACACAAAATTGTGCATGTCACCTGACAATAATCTTCACCTGTACATCATCAGTAAGAATCACTCTGGGTATACCTGACACCATATTGTAAAAAATGCCTAGATTTAGATTGGTTTTTTGCATCTGTTCTGTTCATAGTGGGATGAAATGAATGATGGATTAGGATAGCATTTTTATCTGCTTAAATCCTAACATTTTTTGTCACAGAAGAATCATACAAGTATGTAAGTATTTTCTCAAAAGGTTTTCTCATCAGCATGGAAACTTGCACTGTGTCTTACTGCATAACATGTAGTAAAAATGTGTTTTAAAGTCAAGCTCTTTGCTGACATAGACAGAAGAAAGATTTTTGCACAAGAGCTGGGATAACATGAATCCTTCCAACAGTGTGATGAAAACTGTCAAATGGCCCATTTATAAGAATGGTAACAGATTCAGATTGACAGCAGAGGTTTTGCTGTCTGCAGAGTACATCTATCACAAAAATGGAGCTTGACAGACCCCTTGCTATTCTTATAAAAAGCTTAAGCAATGACACAAGGAGCAAGTTAGATGTTCTTGGTGGGTTTTTGTTTAGGATCCTCTTCGAGGAAGTGGTTACTCCTTCAAAATGGAACAGTTTTGGCAGAAGTGATGGAGTGCATTCAAGACTAACTTGTTCCATAGACTTTGACTTTGAGCAAAATTACCTTTTAGCAGTCCTAACAGGTGACTTAACTCTTGGTATGGACATAAATTGCACCCAAACCTTGTGTGGGTATTTAAACTCCCGAGATCTCAAACTGAAAGTGAAATAAAGGTTTTCTTCTTTCTCCTCCCGTCTGCTTAGTTTTTTATTTGTTTGCATTTTCTTTGTGCTATGTAATTAGAGCTAAACTGAACTGTTTTAACCATTCCAAATATAACCAAATACTTTTCTGGGGAGGTAGGAATGGGATTTTCCTCCTTCCCCCTTTTCAGAAAGAGCAACTAGAGTGAGGTAAGAAGGAGAGAGAGAATTCATTACTGGGTTGGCAGGCCACTTTAAAATTTTAAGTGTGTTCATTCTTTTTAGCCATATCGTTGAATTATCAGATCTGTGAAATGCATGTTTCATACTTGTTCTGTCTTATTGAAGTAAAATATTTGAATTCACAGAATCATAGAACTATTAGAATCTCGATAGAATAACAGAAATATCGTATTTTAGAGTTATAGAAATAATTTACTTGGCAAATGCTACTGTTTTAGCCAGTGTTGGCTGCTTTTGATTCAAGATTTGTCCCTGCCTCTCTTCTCCCACAGCTGACTTATGCATGATAAGGCAGCTGCTATAGGGAGGGCAGTGGTATCATTGGCAGTGTGTGGAGCAGAGACCAGAACTGGGATGGGAAATCAAGCTCCAGAAGAGAACAGGTGATTTTTCCATATGGGGAGAAATAAGCTAAAGCAGCTGGTTTTTTATTTGAAAGTATGATCCTATAGAGAAAGTGAGTTCTGTTACTGGCGTGGACTTTCAGAATAAAATGACTGAGTTGGAGGGATACATTGCAAATAATTTCTGTAGAATATCACTGCTGTGAAGTGGGGAATTTAATGTCTTGCTTACAATAACACTGGCAAACAAATGAACCTGAGGAAAACTTCTAAAGCTTAAAACGAGCTTTTTTTAAGTTATCTTAGACATTACTTAGCGGTGGCAACTTAAATAAATAGAATCCTTGATACAAAAAGAATGTCTGTCATCCTTCAGCTTTGAACTCTGGAAATGGGACTGCAGTTATACACTGTACAGAATCTGTATTGTATTTACATGTTTTCAATTTATCTGCCATCAGTCTCGGAGTATAAGAAAATAATTTTGGAGACTGCATGACAAAAGGATTCTCATCACTTGTGTAACCTTGATCAAATGTTCTTTTGAGTACATTTTCTCTAATCTTTGTATTAGATGCATGCCCTACCATTATGCATTGTGAACTTTGTGATCCTACTGAGCGTCAGGAACTGTAAATGTAAAAGAGCTAAGTGGTTAGAAAAAGTATGTATTTTGATCTGCGGAAGAACAGAATATTCCAGAGAGCCTGTTTTGAAGAGCCAACAGTTTAAGATCTATGCCTTGTTGTCTAATCTTCCTTTCCTACAGAAAGTACTAAGATGTCACTGAGAGTGAGGTACTTCAGTGTAATTGCATCATCATTCTCTGTGTGCTTAACCATGATGCTCTTCCTAGCGTGGAGAGGCAGACTATTAAGAGAAGTTCTGATCTTTTATAACAATAATGGAACTTACTGTATGTAGGCTGAAAAGTCAAATATTTTCCTAAGACTACACAAGCCTTTTTTTCTTTAGTCACATGGGGTTGACTTGGAGATCTTAGTTTGTGATAAAGATGATCTAGTACTGTTTCTTGTTATGCAGTCTATTGAACAAGACTGAGTGGAGATAGGAGAAGGTGTGTTATAGAATGTGTGTAGTCTTGCTGTAGCTTTTATAAAGCTGATATTAATAGATGTGATTACTGAATATCTGTGCAGGCTCTTCTTTCTTATGAATGGATGAGGTTGGATGGGACCTCTGGGCGATTGTAGTGTTCAACCCCTTAGCTCAAGCAGAGTCACCTAGAACAGGTTGCCCAGGACAGTGTCCATATGTTTATGAGTTTTTTAGTATTTCCAGTGATGGAGACGCTACAACCTCTCCGGGCAACCTGTGCCAGTGCTTAGTCACCATCACAGTGAAAGGGTTTCTTGATGTTCAGACAGCACCTCCTGTGTTCCCATTTATGTCCACTGCCTCAGGTCAACACTGAAAAGAACCTGGCTCCATCTTCTTCATATCTTTTCTGCAGGTATTCCTAAACATCAATAAAATTGTCCCTAAGCGTCTTCTAGGATTAACAGTCACAGCTCTCTCAGCCTTTCTTTGTATGAGGGGTGCTTAAGTCCCTTAGTCATTTGGCTTTCTCAAGTAGCTTTACGTCTGTCTTGCACTGAGGAACCTAGACCTGAACACAGTGTTCCAGATGTGGCCTCAGCAGTGCTGTGTAGAGGGGAAATATCAAGTCCCTTCATCTCTTGACAGTGCTCTACCAAATGTAGGCTATGATACTTTCAACCTTCTTTGTGGTAAGGGCACCTTTTTAGCTCATGTTCAACTTGGTGTCCTCTAGGATCCCAGGTCCTTTTCTGCCAGTGTGCTTTCCAGATGACCATTCCCAGCATGTAATTACATGAGGTAATTACATGGGGTAATTACCTCACAGAAGCAGGACTTTATACTTCTTGTTTAACCTTGAGGTTTCTGTCAGACCATCTCTTCAACCTATCAGGATGGCAACATGACTCTCTGGCATATTGGCTGCTCCTTCCAGTTTTGTGCTATCAGTAAATTTGCTGAGGGTGTGCTCTGCCCCATCATGTAGATCATTAATGAAGATATTAAGTGGGACTGGTCCTGGTATTGACCCCAGGGTACATTGCTAATTCCTGGTCTCCAGCTAGACTTTGTACCATGATCACCACTCTCTGGGCCCAGCTTATCAGCTAGTTAGCAATGCACTTGCTGTCTGCTCATCCAGCCCACACATCAACATCTTGTCTCTTAGGATTTTGTGGGAGACAGTGTCAGAGATATTCCTAAAGTCCAGTTAGACTTAACTACATCTAGAAGCCCTGTTTTCCTTTGACATTCCTCACCATGGCAAATGCATAGGAAAAGTATGGTTATGTTATTTTTTCTGTTATTTTTATTTTTTACAGTATTTCTAGAAGCTTCTAAATATTAGAAAAAGTTTAAAAATAGTAATAACACAAAATGGTTTTAATAGAAAAATCAGGGTAAGTACTACATAGCTATTTATGTTCACATGCTGTTGCCCTCATTGCCATTACACTTGTTTCGGTTACTGCAGTGACCAATTAACAAGGCAGTGGATTTAGATGCTGGGGTTTTTATGTTGCTGGCAAATATGGACTTGATTATTTAGTTCAGAAAAGCTGCTACTGAGTGTTCAGGGCAAAAAAAGGTGATGTGAAAAGACCTACTGACACTGAAAAGTCATTACAGTAAAATTTCCTTAGACCCTCTGGTTTAAGATCTTAGGAAATAGCTAAGTTTATCTACAGGCTTTATCTACCCTTCCTTGGAAAGTGGTTCCCTCTTGCAAAATATTGGTTTTGTTTTGAATACATTAAATGCTAACCTTTACACAATAAATACCTGTTTATCTCTTAGGTGTGAGTCTAAATAGCAAATCACTTTTATTACTAAGTATGCATTTGTTCTTGTTTATAAAGCCTATGGGTTTCAAGTAATTGTAAGGGATTAGTGCTGGTTGGATGTTATCCCTTGGTTCTCCCAGGAGGCACTGTCAAGGTGAAACAGTATCTGATTCAAAGGCTGCAACTACATATGTGTTTTAGATGTTTGTATATGCATGCGTAATTGTAGTAAAATTAACCCCAGTGGTTCCATTTCAGTGTGCTAGAAACAAAAATAGCTGAAGAGCTGCGAGCCCTCATAGGACCTCTCCATTGCTCAGGTGGTATTTGAACAGTGCTTGGGCATTAAAGCTGAGCACCAGCAGTTACTGAGGCAGCTGAGGGGTATGTATTACAGGAGCAATGCACATGGTGAGCCATCTTCAGCGCTAGTCTTGGGAGATTCCACCCGAAGTTAAATCAAGTTGAGGGACTCATCAAAAGTTTTTGGCTTAATTTTCTCTGGGTAGAATGACCCTTGCAGATTCTGTAAAAGAAACTATGTGAGTGGAGGAGATAACACTTCTCCCTCACTCTCACAAAGCTCAATCCTTGATTCTCTTTAAAGCCATCATATTGCCAGTGAGTAGGCTGGGGAACATAAGAAGCTAGGAGGAGACACAAGTGGGACAGCTGATGGAAATCAGCTAAAGGGATATTCCATACCATATAATGTCATGCTGAGTATATGAACTAGGGGGAAAGGTTGCCAGGGACTGCTTAGGAGCAGACTCGGCATCAGTCTTGTGGGTAGTGAGTAATTATGCATCTCTTCTTTTGTATATTCTAATTATTTTATCCTTATTACTATGTTCACTTCGTTTTTCTGTCCTGTTAAACTGTCTTTATCTGAAATCACAAATTTTACTTTTTTTTTTCTTTTTTTTTGCCCCTGTTTTCTCCCCCATCCCTCTGTGATGGGGCAGAGAATGAGTGAGCAGTTGTGTGGTGTTTAACTGTGTACCAGGTTATACCATAATGCTGTGCTAGCGGGAGCTTCTTGATTTATTTTTTTTTTCTGAGTATCTTCAAGAGAAGATGTTAAAATCCTGCTGCAAATTATATTGATGAGGAAAGAGAAACAAAGCAAGGGCATCCTGAGAATTGCAGTGTTTGGTCTTTATATATGGTGAAATAAGGCACTGAAGGAATAGTAAACAGGAAAAAAGAAACATGAGAGGCACACAGTAGAAGTAGTAGTGGACTCTAAATTAGATTTGAGTAGCTAAAATGACAGGGCAGTATATAAAGCAATTTTGAGATTTGTGTTGCTGGGAGAAGAAGTTACTAATCTTTGTCAGGACTTTAGTTATAAAATACTGAAACTTTAATGCTTTTTGGAACTCTTTGTGTCATCCATAAACATTAAAATATAGAGGAAAGATGCTGTATGTGATTCTCCTGCAGGTTTTGAGACAAGGTCTTGTTTGGTAGACCTGATCAGAAGTCCATAGCTATAAGTGAATGATAAGATATCCTGCTGGAGAAAATTAACTGGGGGGTTCTCTCCCAAACAATGTGTGATTACGCTACAGAAGCATTATATCCCAACTGGCTGATACTCAGAATTTAAAAAGCCCATCTCCACTCTGTACTGGGTAATCTTGCTGTATCAACTCTGTATTTGTTACAAAATTATTTGGATGATTTGAGTGCACTGCTGATTTACTTGGGATCTTTGGAATTGATTTTTCAGTGTAACTTGGCACAAATTTAAATCTGTCTGTTTTCGAATATCAGTCTTCACTCCTTTCTCTCTGCCTGTGGAGTAAGATAGGTTTTTCCAATTAAATATTTTAAATACCTGGTGCTTATAATCATAGAGGGCAATTGTTCATAGCTCATTTATTTTATATATGCTGTTATGCCAGATTTGTCTCTATATGTCTAAGAGCTTTATATGTCATACATGTCTAAGTTCTTTCATTGATGGAGTATGTTGGGCCTTATAATTGAGGTAGCTGGATGATATACAGAAGTATTTTACCATGTTTCTCAAGAAAAAAAAACATTAGTTTTGATTAAAAATAACAAAGTTTAGTTCCATATCTATAAATTAATGCAGGGCCAATTTATAGTAGAATTTTCATTAAATGTAATAAAGGCTTTGATTCACAAGTAGTCGATGAGCATAGATATCTTTTATTCTACGTAAGAAAACCTTAAAGTTGAATGAAAAGGTACCTTTACTATGTTAGGTAAAAGTAAATTTTACTGCTGTCCAGTTTTTATACTGTGAGAATTAAAACAGAAAGAAACTTCGACTTTTTGAGTCTCTTGGGAAGGCACACTGAGAGCAAACAGACTTGATTATGTCCATTAGCTACCTAATCATAGTGGGACCTCCCCTGGAGTACTATACCCAGTTCTGGTGTCCCTAGTACAAGAAAGACTTAAGCAAATATTTGAGTGGGTCCAGAGAAGGGCCACAAAAATGGCCAGAGAACTGGAATTTCTCTCCTTTGAAGAAAGTTGGAATTGTTCAGCCTGGAGAAGGGAAAGCTCTGGGGAGGCCTTATTGTGTCTTTTCAATATATGAAGGGGACTAATAGGAAAGATTGAGAGGCATCTTTTGCCAAGGCTTGTAGTGACAGGACAAGGTGTAATGGTTTTAAACTGAAAGAGGGTAGATTTAATTTGGTCATAAGAAGTATTTTATGAGTGCGGTGAGATGCTGGGGTGGGTTGTCCAGAGATGTTGATGTTGATGTCCCATTAGCTGAAGTGTGCAAGATCAGGCTGGATGGAGCTTTTAACAGTGGAAGATGTCCCTGCCTCTGACAGGGAAGTTGAACTATACATTAAAAAAAAGTCTCTTTCAACCCAAACCATTGTATGATATCTAGAAAGGGTTTAGGCAGAAAGAGTGATGTCATCGTGCCTACTACTGTTGCAGTTTGTCATTCCTTCTCTTCCCACTCCCTCATACCCCTGCTAGACATCATTCCTGTACTGAAGTTATTCTGTACGTCCTAAGTTACCAGTAAGTATTGTGCTTAGTATGACACTTGATTTTATAGACTCATAGAATCAGCTGGGTTGGAAGGGACCTCCGAGATCATCAAGTTCTCAACCCTTGATCCACTACCGCTGCGGTTGCTAGACCATGGCACTAAGTGCCACATTCAGTCATATCTTAAAAACCTCCAGGGATGGAGAATCCACCACTTCCCTGGGCAGCCCATTCCAATGCCTGGTTACCCTCTCTGTAAAGAAATTCTTTCTAATATCTAACCTAAACCTCCCCTGACACAGCTGAAGACCATACCCTCTTGTCTTGCTGTTTTTACATACAGAATGACCTTTGTAATAGGACGTGATAGTTGTTTTAATCTCTCTTTGCTGACCATACTGTCTTTATACAGCCTCATTAAATTTACAAGTTACTTTTAATACTTATGTTTTGTTGTTGTGTTAAAATTACTTATTTGTGATGCCTTTATGGACATTGACCTATGGGTATCAAGCTATATGATTATCCTCTAAGAAAACAGACTCTAGAATAACTTTTTATCTAAAGGAGGGATCACAGATTACTTGTTTTTCAAGTTGGAAAGTGCCTAAATACACAGGTAAGGGCAAAACCAAGTAGTTTTATGAAAAGCAGAATTGAATGATCAGTACTGTGATTGACAGTGATCTATGTTTCTCATTATTTCTCTGAAATGCAATATTAGTTTCTTGAAATTATAGGGCTTTCCATTAAAGGGCTTTCAATTTTTTAGAGCCAAAGTCTTTTTTAACAGCTTTAGTCTCCAAAACTGAGCATATCTCTCTCCTTTCTTCCCTTCTTGGCACTCACAGCATGCTTTTTTTTTGAAGTTTTCACAAGAAATGCTTGTACTTTGTAAGTAGGTGGAGAAAGAGGAAGAATTTTCTTCAATATGGTAGGTTTGTGTACTAATGTAAAAATAGTAATTCGTTTGGAGACCAGCAAGTGGCACAGGGGCATAAAATGCCTTACACAGCAGATCAATTTGTGTTGCTGGGAGATTTATTTCTCTTGGGCAATTCTAAGTTTTCCTGTTGATTTGAGTATCTTCGTGTCTTTAAATCCTTTTATGGTTCTTACTGTATAAGAAACCTCTTTGCTGTGTCTTGGCATGCTTACATGTCAGACTGGAGCGTAATAGGGAAGTGATCTAACTAGTTATAATTGAGCCACCTCAGGTATCAAAAGCTTCCAGCCATGACAGCATGGATCTCTGCATGATTAATTTACTCGTATCCTCATCAGCTTTGCGATGCTACAGTCAGGCTCATCAGCAAGATGATTCATTTTTTCCTTTTGTAGAATCTGGGGCTTACGATGCAGCTCTACAATACTAATATGGATCATCTTAATGAAAGCAAGAAGGATGCAATATAGAAAGCTTAAGTTTGAGGAACTGACCTCCCCTGGAGGTGTAATGACGCATCCACCTGAAACTTGGTGGTGAGAGCAAAGAAGCTGGGCAGCTTCTAATTGGGCAACATTATGTTACTCTGGCTGCTGTGAGACAGATTGTCACTTTACAAACAGCTTCTTAAACTGGGAAAAGTGAATGTGACTTCTCTTCCATCTTTATAGATTCATAATAATTAATTTTCAAATTTAACTGTGTGATTCCTGTTCATGATTACTTCTAAGGGATTATAGAGGAACAAAAATTCAGCATATTTAACGTTCCACAAAAATATTTTGAAGTTCTGAATTCTGGATAGTCCATGAAACCCTCAAGCTAAAATCCTGGTTTAGACTTTTAATTTAAACATTATGTAACATTTATAGTTTGTTCATCTGCTTCTCTATTCTGTATGTGTGAAGGAAATTAGTGTTTTGTGTACTTACTATTTAATTCACTAATCAATAGATGTTTGAGAAGATATACATTGACCAAACTGAAAAAAATGTTATAAGTTTTAATTTTGTTAAATATTGGATTCTTGGATGCTACATTCTGAACTATTTCTGGTAATTATTTTTAAAGTAAGGGATGAAACCATCTGTCTCCTTTTAAGATTTTTGTTTTTAAAACTCAAAAACATTGGATTTTTTCTTTTTTTTTTTTTTCTAAAAAAAACCCACAGAAAAATCCCTTGAAAAAATGCACCCTCTGCAATTCTCATTTAACAATTAGTGCTGTGTGGCTGGGTATCTGCTTCCTAAATCAGTCCCACTAACATCATTGGTAAGGCTATTTTCTGCAGATTTCAAAGAGACTGAATGCCAGTATATGGTGTTAGAAATAAGTCTTTTTAAGGGTGTTTCTCTGTATTCCTTTACTTTCTATATATAAATGGTTATTTCTGTAGAACTGTTTGTGTCATTGCAGGCTAAATACTAGTTTAGTCATGCGATCTGCACAGACTTGTTTTTTCTGGTTTTTTTTTATTGAAGGGGAAAAGTATATATTCATAGAAAGCTGCCCACTTGCTTGTTTCCCAAATTTAGAAATTTAACAGCTGTAAGCAGGATAAAAACATGTCTACATCACATCCTTCCAGAAACAAATATCCCCACTCCTAAAAAGTATTATTGTATTAAAACACTATAAAATAACTTACAGAAACTGTGCTAAACTACCAATACCAACACAATTAAAACATACCTAAAGGTTTTATCATAATAAAGGCAATAAGCAGCAGAACTTGAATTTGCCTGGCAACAAGTGCTATATTACTCTTTCTTTTTTCACTTTTTTAGTAAAAAAGTAAAAAAAGTAAACTCCAGATTTTTGGAAATATCAGTACTTTGTCTTGAAATGAGATTAGCAGGCAGAATAAATATGAGGAAATTTTCTTGGTTGATACTGAATCTTGCTTGGTATGTTTATCATGTAGCTAATAGAAGTTTAATTTCATTAAAGACTAGCTGCTCTCTCCTATGTTTTTAAATGACATGTTGGCTAACCACAAAAAATTGTGTGGTTGATGGATTCTTATGTTCCTTCACACTTTTATTTTTGGGCAGTGAATTACCAAAGAAGGGTCTTGACTTAATTCCTGATGCACAGCAGTAGTGAGATTGGAATGTACTGATGAGTTATTTTTAACTAGTTGGTAATGACTTTGAAGCCAATATGTTGAATTAACGAAATAGAACCATATTTTTTAAACAATGGAATTCCTTTTAAGTTTTTCCATTACCAGGAGATCTTTAGTTCAAGAAAAGCATAATGAAGGTTTTCTTTAATAAAGCATTAGTATGAGAAAAAAAAGGGAAAGGCAAGACTGAAGGGGGAAAACCCAAAACAGTTGTCTTAGTTTTCTGTGTTCTCTATGAAGTCTGTCTGAGCAATACAGAATATCGCAAGTTAACATTTCTTAGTGAGGGCTTTCATACTGTGAGGTTTTAGTATTTCTGGCTACAAACTTCTGATTTCCCTCTTTCAATTGATGTTCCCAAATTGCAAACATTTGAACTTCCAGGAGAAACACTGGGATGAGGATCTCAGGTTTGTTGGTGGATGTTTCCAAGAACACATTACTTCTTTCTCCTCAAAAAGTGCAGAGTCCAGTTGCCACTTCATGCCTCTTTGATTGCAAATCCATGAAAACTCAAACTGATAACAGAAATAATTAGCCACTGACGGTAGCCACAATGATTGTTTTTGTAGCAGCTGCCTTGTGGTTGTTCTGTCCCAGTTAAGTGCAATAAGAAAGAAGAATCAGGGTAAAAATAAATTCAGGGTAATAATCAGGTATAAGGTTTATGCATGGGAACATCATTTTGGGAAGCTTCCTTGTCTTCCCCGTCAGCACTCTTTGTTATAGTGCTGTATAACAAAGGATGTACTAGAATATTAGTGATGTACAGAAAGCCTGGATGGGAGGAGATGGCAACCCAAAATTCACATTAAGTACTTGGAAAACGAGCTTTCTGGTCTCAAGCCTGATTCCCACAAATGCTTTATTTCCTGTGTTTGCTTTTCTTTATAAACACATTCTAAAAACGCCTACAAGTAGGCAAAAGGAGTTAACTCACTGGTGAGGGATATTTTAAACACAGAAAGAAAACATTTTTCTTCTCATCCCCATGCAGTGAAGAGATGTGGGTTTGACAAAAATGTTTCTAAGAGTTACTTAATGCTAAGTAGATGATAATACTCTGCATAATACCTAGAGTTTGTTGCAGTAGTAGTGGTGACTGTAGAACCCACTGATTAACTAGCAATAAACTAGACTGAATATTGCAGGTAGTCATATGAAAGGGTACATTTTAAAGAAGAAACTCTTACGTTTTAGGGGGGTTTTGTTGAAAGCTGCACTCAGAGATCAGCTCAGCCTCTCTGAATGAAACCAGAAATCATGCAGTTCAGAGGAAGCTCTTCTTAGTGTTAAGTAGGAGAGGTGGCATGGACTGTGAGAGCAAAAAAGCTTGTGCAAAATTCGTTTTCAACAAATGTAAGAAGATCTAAGCACGGATTTTGAGAGAAGAAAGTTGCACAGTGCAGCTAATGGATAAACTTTATACCCACAAGCTTCTGTGGCAGGGCTTCTCCAACTCTGAAGGTAACTGCAACAAACTAGGTACTGTGACTACATATCATTAATTGAATAGTACTTGGAAAATGTTGGTTTCTAGCATTTGGTGCAGTTTGTAATGTAATCAGGATTTTGTGTTGCCAAAATTCAAAACCAGTTTTAATTCTCTTGTGTATGGCAAAAGTCCCCTTTCAAGTGTTAGGAATTCAAGCAGATAAAACCTATTCTTTTGTAGGTTTATAGGAATGGTAGAGAGAGAGAAGTATGAACATACTGTAGAATAAGGATGGTAAAATAGACCCAGGCATGGCTGATTGCCCTTGAGTTGACTGCTAATGAGGCATGCTTGCACAAGCACCTCAGGTAAAAGCTGAGCATTCGGAATACCTGTGATGGGTTCTGAAGGCTTACATCATCTGGGAATCAGTCTTATACAGTTGTCTTTGATAGAAGGGTTTTCAAAGTCATTACAGAAGTAAATTATTTCAGGGTCTCGCAGTATATGTGTTTTGATTTTACATATATACACACACACCCCTTTTTTTTTTTCACTTATAAGAACAAAAGACTGTTTCTAAATGAAGTTTAAGTAATCTCCTTTAATTTTTTTATGAAATATGCAAAGGCATATAGAAGCTGAGTAATGTGAATATTCAATAAAGCTCTTAACACATTAAATATATAGCAATTTTTCTCAGATACTTAATGCCAAGGTAGAATGGCGAATATCCGATTTCCTAATACCTATAGTTGTATTAGTTGCATATAGTTGTAGAGTAATTACAAGTACAGCTTAAGAGCTTTGAGAGATGAGTGCATAAATAGACTCTACTCTCCTGGGAAAACTATTTCTTAACTGTATTGTAAAGAATACATGGAATGCTGTAAAGTTGTGCTAAAAAAGTTTTGCTTATAACAATTCCTCTGTGAGTTGCCTTAATTTCAATACTGGTTTTGCAACTATGGGATTCCACTGATTTCAGAGAAGTCATTCCTAATGTTTCACTTTTGTATGTCGTACCTTAAAGAAGCCTTTCATGGGACAAGAAAGACTTGACAGAAGACACTCTTTAGAGTCCTGGTAAAGTTATGGAGAAGATTATTTTTGGAATTGTTGAAAAACACCTGAAAGATAACACAGACATTGGTTACAGCCAGCACAACTTCATCAGACGAAAGTCCTGCTCATCAAACCTGATTTCCTTTTATGACAAGGTAACCCACCTAGCTGATCAATGGGAGCCATTTTATGTAATCTTTTTGGAATTCAGTAAAACTTTTAATACTGTCTCTCACAGGAACCTTCTGGACCAAATGTCCAGCACACAACTGGATAAACACATCATGTGGTGGGTGAGCAATTGGCTCATGGGTTGAGCACAGAGGGTAATAGTGAATGGGGACATCAGACTGGTGACCTGTCACTAGTGGGGTTCCACAGGTCTTAGGACTGTTCTCTCCAACATCCAATGTTGGATACAGGACTGAAAGGGATACTAAGCAAGCTGGAGACCACACAAAACTGGGAGGAGCTGTTGAATCTCTGGAAGACAGGGAGACCCTGCAGAGAGACCTTGACAAATTAGAGGACTGACCAATCACCAACCATATGAAGTTCAACGAGGGAAAGTGCCGGATTCTGCACCTGGGATGGGACAACCCTGGATGTACATACAGACTGGGGAATGAGATGCTGGACAACAGTGCCATGGAAAGGGACCTGGGGGTCCTGGTCGATGGCAAGTTGGATATGAGTCAGCAGTGCCCTGGCAGCCAGGAGGGCCAACCGTGTCCTGGGGGGCATCAGGCAAAGCATCGCCAGCTAGTCGAGGGAGGGGATTGTCCCGCTCTGCTCTGCACTGAGGTGGCCTCACCTTGAATATTGTGTGCAGTTTTGGACACCAGAATATAGGAAAGATATTAAGCTATTGGAGAGCATCCAAAGGAAGGCAATGAATATGGAGAAGGGCCTTGAGGGGAAGCTGTATGAGAAGCATCTGAAGTCACTTGGTCTGTTCAGCCTGTAAAAGAGGAGACTGAGGGGACACCTCACTGCAGTTACAACTTCCTCCTGAGGGGAAGCTGAGGGGCAGGCACTGATCTCTTCTCTGTGGTGACCGGTGACAGGATCCGAGGGAATGTCCTGAAGTTGTGTCAGGGGAGGTTTAGGTTGGATATTAGAAAAGTGCTCTTGACCCAGAGGGTGGTTGGGCACTGGAACAGGCTCCCCAGGGAAGTGGTCACAGCACCAAGGCTGACAGAGCTCAAGAGTCATTTGGACAATACTCTCAGGCACATGGTGCGACTTGTGGGAATGGTCCTGTTGGACTCATTGATCTTTGTGGGGTCCTTTCCAACTCAGCATATTCTGTGATCCTGCAGACTGGTTGCAGTTGAATAAAGAGGTAATATTATAAAAGATAAAGATTTTTTATGTATTCAATAGCGATCTTTCACATTGACAGCATGTTAGGCAATAGATTCTTTGAATGAATATTACCCTAGGAACCATTTTCCCACTCCTGCTCATTGTATTCCGAGCACTGAAAATGATAACAAATAGCTGCACCTGACCTGACTCAGAAGTTAAATTGTCAGTTGCTTTGAAAGATATTCCCATATCCAATGCATTGTTGACTTAACTTCACATGTAGCCTTGGTAACAGTTATGCTCTATTTTTCCCTTTTTATTTTCCAACATACAGTGGAAATGCATCAAAATGTTGGCAAGGTGATGATTGCCAATGTGTCTGTGGGTGGGGAAACTAGAAAATGGGGTCAGATGCATTTCATGTCCTGTTTTTTCTCAAAAAATGCTATTCTCTTAGTTTCTACTGTTGATGACCTCACTGCTAGCCAGTGAATCCAGTTTCCCAGTATTTTGCTTTTAATCTTAAAGTTTGGTATGGAAGAAGGATAGTATTTGTCAGGAAGCAGGGGCCACTGGTTCACTTGTGGGCAAGACATGCTTCTTTATAGATAAGTTATATCAAACAGGTAATATGACTGAAATAGAACAGGGACTTGCTATCATAGGCATACTTAAATTTTGTATCAAAATGCAATCAATATAGGTGTTTTTCAGCTGTGTAACTGTTTATCTGTTTATGCTCTGCACATTTCTGAGGAGTACAGGTACAATATTTAATATGGCTTACTGTTCTGATTTCTCAATGACTTTGTAAAGGGAATATGCTGTTTAGGCCAATTGTAGACCTTTATGCAGGTGTAGCAAAGCATTTACAAAGATCTTCTGAGTGCAGATACTAATGAATGAAAATAAATTTCTAATACCAGATTTTTTAAAGTCTGATTACTATTTCCCTTCAAATTCCACTCCCAATTAGAAAACTGATTTTTTCTGCCTGTAGTCTACAAGGTCCAGTAGAATTAAAAAACTTTTTTTTCAATCTAGTCGATTGCAGATAAATCAGATAATCTTGATTAAAAATCAATTTAGAATGAAAGTAAAATATATTGTCTCTTCTTTCAGTGATGGATCTTGCAGTGCTTCAGAGCATTTGGGTGTCACTGAGTGTGCAATAAAGTTCATCTATTTCTGGGAACTACCGTTAAAACCAAAATTCCAGTAGTTAAGTCTATTAGAAAAAAAATCTTTTTTTTGTATATATTTTAAATAGTCAGGATAGAGAAAACATAGAGGGTAGAAAGAAATAACTTGCAGTGACAAAGGGCTACAAATACAATTGTGGTTCCATCATATTTGTCAGTATCAAAGCATCGGAAGGGAAGGGAGAATTAAGAAGAAAGATAATCCTTGCTAGTGGCACAAGTTACTGCAGGTAGTGAAAGCTAAATCTGAGACAGGTAGGAGTTCATCACTTCATTGCTGGACATTGCAAAAGGTAGTTGAAACTCTGTTCTTAAGTGACAGATATTAAGAAAACGTGGATGGCAAGAGAAGGCAATGAATGATAGAATTCAAAACCTGTTTGTGAGCAGGCTGATTGTGAATTGGTTTTTGCCCATCAGAAGAGGTTGGTCTGTTCCTCTAAACTTGCTTGGAGCCAGAGTTAATATGCAGTCAAAGTTCAGCTGGCAAGAAAAAAACAACACCATATTAGTAGCACTTGTACAGGGAGTGTGGAGCAAAACAGGGGCATGACCATGCAACTGTACAGTCTCAGAACATCTACACTAGTGCAGCACAGTTCAGTGTGTCACCTCAAAGATATTAACAATTTCAAAAATTAACAAGCAGAAAAGGGAGATAAGGTGTTGTCTGGCTTTTTTTTCTTACAGATAGAATAGTAAAGGGCATCAAAATAAACCTGAGGTAAAATCTTGGTATTGTTTTTCCAGTAAGCAACATGACTTGGTATCTTGGCTTGCTGTCACATGCCTTGCAACTACCAAAAATACAGATGAGTTTGTGAAGTGCTTAGAGAAGTTATTAAAAGTGTTGTCTACATTTATGAAAAAAAAAAAGCACCAGTCAAGACAGTGTTGAAACTGTGGGATGTCAAACAGATGTGATTGGGGGAAATACTGTTCTGCAAGTATTTGATTATTGATATTTATACTTATTTGAGTATTAATATTTTCTTCAGTCACTTTAGCTACTGCAAGAGGTATGATGCTGAGTTTCAGTGCACCTTTAGCCTGTGTTATGCTGTTGCTTTTGCACTCTGAACTAATTTTAGTGTACAGGGTCTGTATCTGGGCTGAGGATGAGTATCTGAATTATTGCCACAAATGTTTTCTGCTCTGCTTAATGGGAATCTGAGGTGTGCATTTTCCCTTCAACTGTTCACTGTAAGTCTTACAGTTTTTTAAATGCTTCAAAGAGAAGGACTACTTCTCTGTTCTTACATGGACAGGCTGAAACTGAGAGAACCTGAGCAGCTCATCTTATATCTTCTCTAATGCTGTACTGTTGTGGTACCCCACTGATTGCCTGTGTGTTGATGTGCATTTGATCTTTTTGTTGCTTTTTGTTTCTCTTGTTCTACACTTTTGAATGATGTAATTATTTCGGTGCTTCAGCAGGGTGCCTCTATTGGGAAAGTGAGAAATAAGGAAGAAAATATTCTCAATAGACTTCTGAAGGGAGACGGTGAATGGTTGACTGAATATTGCAGCTGATCATTGTCAAAAAGTCCTTTCTGGAGTTAACGAAAGGGAAAACAGCAAAGAGAAGCAGTGTAGACTGATATCTCTCAGTGTCTTGTGGATTCCTGCTATTTAGACTTCAGAAAAAAACTTCTGATGCACAATGAAATAGGCCCTGGACCAGAGTCTTTTTTTTTTCTTACAGGGAAGTAGTAAAGGGCATTTTAAAAACAGACAGCAAAAGGAATTTTGCTGCTGTTCAGCGGTATGAATATAGAAGCAAGAAGAAAGATAAATATTTCTGTGAAAATGATACCTCTGATGTTTCAAATATTTTGATAATTTTGTATTAGAAGAAAAGCTATTCATTTTGTGCAACTTCTATTGCTGTAATATAAGGATGTGTCTTATTTCTATTTTTGTATATTCATTGACAAAACCTTTGTTGGAATTTTCTTAGATCCATACTCAAAACTGAGCAGAACTACTTATTTCTTGACCATTTAGATACTTCACATATTATACTACACATAATTTTTCTCTGCAAGTTCCAATGTTTATATCCCAGGAATCACGATGGTGATGCCTCACTGAAAATATAATGCAATCAGGATTTATTCCAAAGATGTCTGTGGAAGAAGAACAGAGCTGTACCTTCAGGTCTGGTCTATGGCATAATATTGATCAAAAATATCTTAGTTTTCAGGTAGAAATGTTGGGTGAGATTTAAATAAAGCTTGTGCTGCTTACTCAGGAAGCAAGAATGACTTTTTTGAGTAAAAGCATTAAGAAACAGACTTGGCAGATAGGTACTGGCCCTAACAAAAGTAAATAAGAGGTGATTTGGAAGGTGATGAGGGAATGAAGAAAACACCAAAAGTTTTCTTTCTTTAAACAGTGGGAAAACTTTCATAACCAAGCAGACCCAAACCTGTGTTTATGGGGGGGAGGGGACAGGCAATGGAATAAATCTCTAGTCAATAAATCTGGTGTCAGTCTGAACTGAAAATGAACTGAAATGTGCATGAAGAAAAGTGGACAGTGGGGAAGGTTCTTTGAGGAAGTTTCCCCTTTGGAGTAGTTTCAGCCCTACTGTCAGTTCAATACATGTGTGGAGTTGCTTGGAGAGATAAATTCAACATTGCAGGCAATCACTGTCCAAATGCAGTTATTTTCCCTCCTTTTTACTTCTTCTAAACCAAGTGGATTGTGTTTAGGGGGCAACTTCTTGGCAAGATGGCAAAATAATTGGGTGTATTCCTACTCAGGTGCAGTGAACATACCACAGAAATCCAGGACTGCATGAGTTTGATTTAACTCAAACTGTATTTCTCAGAAAAATTATTAAAAATCCTGTCAAATGGCACTTTTAATGTATTTATCAAAATAAAACTGTGAGGCCAAGATAACTCTCCCATTTCTTACTGGAATTAAAATAGGTGAGACAGAACCTTCTAAAGAAGTTTGGTGGTGCGTGGTATTGTGCAGCTTCTCCAGCCCAGTGCCAGAGCTGCAGATTCTTCTGAATTTGTTTTAAGTAGTTGGAATTCATCCAGCCTTGAACTGAATTTTTAAAGACGTTGTCTTGTAAAAAGGGGACTCCTGTTGGATCTCTAATACTCGTGAAAAATAGTGATTATCCCAAGGACCTTTATAGTTTAGCAGTGAAATTTACAATCTTGCTGGAATTTAGTAAAATTAGTGTTGAACCAAATGGATTATATGGATTAAAAAACTCAAACAAACTAAACAAACAAATGAACAATAGCAAAGATAAGAACACCTTTCAGCCAAAGATTTCCAAAGAAATAACATCACTTCCCAGGACATCATTGAAGTAAAAATGGTTTAAAGTTTCATCTAATATACTGCCCAAAGCCCATGTGACTCTTAAGTATAGTGTTGACTATAGTCATTATTAAAAAACAAGCAAAAAGTATCTTATTTAAAAGCTTAAACATGTGGTACAGGGAGCCAATAAAGAACAGTTTATGCTACAGAAACAGCAGGCGCACATTATACACATGCTTTGAACATGTAAAATGTCTGATTCTGGAAGTACGGAATGAAAATTAAACTTAATATGCATTATCTCAAAACTAGACCGCTTCAGAGAGAGGCCAGTAGAGAATTACTGATGAAGACCGAGTCTTACTGGAGTACAGCAGGTAAATTTTGGACAGCATTTGGAAATCTGCCCATGAAATCCGAGGGAGCACAGCTTCAGGTGTGCTTCAGCAGCCAAGTGTAGTACAGACCCCGTGCTTTTAGAAAGGTAAGGTGAAATGCTTAATTGAAGATTTGACCATAATATCCAGTCTAATGCAGAAATCATGGGCTATGATACTTGTGACTCAAACTGTTTCCCATTGTTTGCTTTCCGGAAAGCCTTGGCTTGTTGAAAGTGTGTTTTCCACCCTTCTTATCTGACAGTGTCTTTTGCTTAGACCACATTTGCCTTTCAGACTTAGGTTTGCCTTAAATATTCTGAACTGCTTGTTCAAATATTCAAAAATACTACTAACTCCGTTACATTGCTAATAGTTACTATATAATACTTGCTAAATTACTGTATGATATGTACTGTATTTAGAACTGCTATGGGTACCTAAAGCACCCCCAAATTTTATTCACAAATTCAGTTATTCAAGAACAAGTTTACATTTTTCACAATGAGCATGTAAACAAGTCAGTCTGAAGTTGTACTTTATTGTAAGTTAATCATTCACATGCACTGCATTATTAAAAAAAAAAATCAATATTCTCCCCCAAATATTTTTAAAGGATTAGTTTCCAGTGTAAGTAAGTCTGGGTATGTAACAGCATTGGTTTTCAGGTATAAACTGTGTTTTTCTAATGCCTGGTGTCATAAGAGATTTGTATTTTCAGTGAGTATATTATTTAGAATTCAGTGATGTTTTCCCCCCTAGTTTGCAGATTTTCTCTGCAATACTCAGTTCTGCTATTCAGCTCTGCCAGGTTTAAATCTCTGTAAGTTGAGCCTCTTCCTTTGCAGCTGTGCCCTTCCCTTTTCTACTTGATTCTTCACAAATGTGAAGGTTCACTCTGTAGAGAACTCACTCAACCTTAACCTGATTTCTCTCAGGTTTCTTCCTGCTCTACAGGCAGTATCACTTATTACTTTGATAGGTGGCACTGAACTATTAATCAGGAGGTGTTGTACATATTCTGATAAGCACCTATTCCCAAAACTATAGATTCTGGTCACCAGGCCCTGCAACTCAAGACACTTTACATCTCTTGTTTTTCCTCTGATGTTCTGTAAACATTTTCAGTCTGTTGTTCCAAATCCTCCAAGAATTTACTAGCACGGGTCCTGTTTATGGGTGCTTTATGCTCTGGGATTTTTTTTGAGAATTTCACGCTGTGGGCATATTAGCAAAAGATCACTCCCCTTGGCACAGAAGTGTTACACAGGATCTATCCCTTTTATATCCCTTTCTGTCTGTCCTTCCTTTGTTCCTTCCCTTTCCCTGCACTTTCCTCCATCAGTTTGCAAAGCTTCCCAGACATACCACCCACTCCCAATATTCTGGACTCTCAAGTTTGCACCCTCATTGGTGGAAAAATCCTGGGTTGCCTGCAATTTCTTGATAGTCCCTCAGTCAGTGTGACTGACCAGGCTTGCTTCTGGCCACTCAGGTTTGTGTCTCTGTAGTGTGTATATAATATTACCGAAATGAGCATTCCCATGTACATTTTATCAATTAATGTAAATCTCCAGGTTTGGTTGTCTGTACTGTCTCCCTTATTTTTATGATCAGGTTTGTGTCTTAGCATGTTCTGGTTTATGACTTTGTTTTTCTTATGACTTTTTCTATCAAAAAGGCCTTTGACCAGATACCCTTAAAGGAACAAACACTCTTCTTCCACATATCCTTACAATCTTCTCATTATCATTTGAGACAATTTACTTTTTACGGTAACATTTGCACAGCTCCGTGGCTACAGATCATGCTGTGAAGTGTATGAGGTTTGATTTTGTTGGGGATTTTTTGTTTTGTTTTTTTTCCCCCTAAACACAGGATTTGGATTTTATCCTTCCAAGTCTCAATACACCAGTTTTTCTGAAAATTATTTGATCCTTAAATTCATGCTTCCTATCCTTAACTGTTGAAGAGCCAAGAGATTCTTTGAAGTGCTTCTAAATACTATATTAAAACAAAGAAGTTACTTTTGGGTAGAACAAACATTTGAAATAGAAAATTTACCTTTGTCCAAGTGCCCCTAGTTAAAGTGGGAATTTGTAGGTTGAGGTACACTTGTTGCAAGTAAATATATTTTGCATAGGTTCTAACAGATCAAAACTCTAATTTTGCTTCTATTTAGTAACTGCTAAATGTTTCTGTATTGTATGTGTCCATTCATAGGTGTGACTGTCACTGTACATATATGCAGCTTGGTACATAATGCTCCATTTAGGGGATGCTGTTCTAGTTTTAAAACTGATTTCATTGCCTTCTACATTAATTTACTGACAATATAGAAGGTTATTGAGTTTATTGAATTCACAATGTTCCTTTAGTTGAATAAAATCTGTTTGGCGCAACATAAAATCGAATTTCATACTAAAAAACACTGACTAAGTACTCCATTATCTGTAGAGAAATCATGAACTGGACCAGTCCCTAAAGTTTGACCATAGGGACATGCTTTACACAAAAAAGATTTTCTAACGTGAATCTTTCAGTCTTTCTAAGTTTCAGTGAACAATCTATTTCACAGTTAACTTTTCTGGGTATTTCAGTGCTTTTTTTCATAAAACATTTTCTTATGTATTGTATAGTTATGGAAACACATTCTTCTGGTAAAGATACAGAAAATTATGAATGTTTGTAAAACCTCTACATTCTCTTAAAATTATGTCATAAAGAGACATAATGTGCTTGTGGGAGCTTGTGTATGCAAATTTTGGCACTGTGGGTAAAACTATAGATGCAGATGAGTGTGTACATATATGACTGAAATGCAACTAGGAAAAAATGAACTCTCCTGCCTGCAAGCTTGGGCTTCAGATGTATGAGTTGGGCACTAAAGCTTCCATGGGAGTAACAGGTTTCTATTTCATTACCATTTTGAAATATTCTCATCAAATTAACTTTTTTTTTTTTAAGACTGTAATTTTGCTTTATTTTTTTTATTTTGACTTCTAAATGTGGGGGTTTGACCCCAAAAATCCAGTCTCCAAGCTCCCCTGACAATGTGCCTCAACACTGAAGAGAAACTTTCAGACAGGCACACCTCAGTATGGAGGGATTATATACAGTTTATTACTATACACAATAAATACTCATACTATAGAAACTAAAGAGCAAACAAATACACAGTATTAACAATAATTCTACCACCCCTTGGCCCCTCCCACATCAGTTCAGGAGCAGTTTTCAGGGTGATAGTTAAAAAGTCTCCCTCTCACTGGGGTATGAGGGAAAGGGGTTCTCGTGCACCCCCACCAGCCCTCAGCTCCATGCTGAGGTCTCATCCTGAGCTGCAAGGGAAACAATGTGTGTCATCAGGATCTTCATCACGAAAGGTCCAGGGAGTCAGTCAGCTCTCAGCCCTTTCTCTCTGGTTTTGTGAAGGTTTCCTCCCAGGGAGTAAGGTGTTCCATTCTCACTCCCTAGGCTGCAGGCTCTGGGTCTCCGCTCAGTCCTTTACCCCAAATAGTTTTCACCAAAAAGTCCTCACCCAGAAAAACCTGCTGATTTGGCTCTCTTCCTTAGCTGCTACAGCTTTCAGTTTCTGTAGCCCACATCCAAACTCAACGTTGGCACCTCCGAGCCCTCTGGCCCATCTCCAATTCCTTCAGCCTGGAGTTCTTCCAGCTTTTGCATATATTGCAGCCACTTCTCCAGGCTCCGGACCCCTCTGACCTGTCTCTTGGCTCAGCTCCAGTGCTGAGCATGCCTGTCAGGGGAGTTAGCTAGCTCCAACTCCCCTGGCTGGCCTCTGAATCCTCTCCACCGCCTCTCCTGTGCAGTGGAGGGGGAGAGCTGGCAAGGAAACCACCCTGGCCCTGGCTGAACCAAGGCTGATGAGACCCAGGGGCCCCCCTGTTTTGGAGGCCTCCCCGGCCACCCCTCGTGTCTCCGATTCTCTCTCACACACAGACACTGCCAACAACTTCTGACCATTGTGAATATCTGATTTCACAGGAGTGAAAAAGAACAACTGTGGCTGGTCTCTCAGGGGAAACTCTCCTGGGACCAAGCACTCCTATCTCCTAGCCCCGGGGGGAGCGGCTCAAACTATGATACTAAACTACTTTTGTGTCTGATTCTGGTGGCATTGCTAGTGGCAAACTGCTAGTAACAATGGAGAATATATGAATAATGCATCTACAACCTTATTTAGGAGAGAGGACAGGGTCTTCTGTATCGGAAAGCACCATTCTTAAATTTTTCCTATATTACATATTCTGAAATGAGCCAAATCATCATAATTGAGTGGAATTGTGTGTTTCAGGAACTTGGATAATTATCTCCTTCAGAGTTTCACAAAAAAAATTTTAAAAAGGAAAAAAAAATTAGAAGTGTCTTTCATCAAATTAAACCTTTGTTTGCTGGGATGATAGACCTGAAACTGTACCTGAGTGGATCTCACTAAGTTGCTCTTATTAGAGAAGTCAGTTTTCCTCCCTACCAATGTTCCAACAATCTTCATATGCATCTGCTTCTAGCAAGGATTTTTGACAGATGGGGTAGAGAAATGCCATTTTCTCATGCATAATGTGGTATTCAGTATTGCACTCAGACCTTTAAATTGTCTGTAAAGATTTATCTCTGATCACTGCAGTAAAATATCACCTTATTTACAATTAAATTAAAAACTCTGTTTGTCAGACTCTTCCAGACAAGTATTTTAAATGTCACAAATCAGTTGTTTGCTTCAGATTCAACAGTGATTTGATTTAGTATTTTAGTGTTTGCAGGGGGCACAGGGGGCACAGATGGTAATGTGACAAAATGAAGCCATGTTGAAGTCCTGGGAGGCGCTGAAAACTTCCACTAAAAAGCAATAGAATGGATGGTGCTTAAAGGTAAACTTTTAAAATAGAATAAAATCTAAAATAAATTTTAAAAAACTCAACACAACAGCCCTCCAAATCCAATGTATTATGACACTTTGGAAATCATTCTTCTGTTCTCTGTTAAGTTACGTATTGTAACAGAGGTAATTAGCAAAATCTTATATATTCTAGCATGCAAAGACTCTTCAAGGGCCTTTAATAACCATAGTGGTCACAAACTGAGTAAATAAGTGAAGAATCCTATTAAAATAGTGCTTTTCTGAGCTATTGAAATAACAAACTGAATTGTTCTCCCTGTTCCCCAACACAAAGTTCACCATCGATGTTGCAAGTGTGTAATTTTTTTAAATTTTTTTTCCAGAATGGCAGGACTTGAGCTTTTTGGCCTTACTGTCAATTTTTTAGTTCTAGTGATTTTATTTGAAAATGGGGGAAAATAATTTTGCAATTAGCTGCATGAACCTTCGGTGGTGAGGTGACTGAACCCAAGTACAAGCAGAACAAGGAAGATTTTTGAAATCAGCTGATCAAGCATATGCTAAGAATCTATTTTCATAATTTCTCTACATTGAGATTAAGTATTCCAGTCTGTGGATTTTTCCAGCTCTATCAGTGGTGCTCTATTTAGCTTATAGCATGCAGTACAGTAGCTCTTCAACCTGCTTTTATTCATTAATACTTTATTACCTGGTAACGATGTCAGCAAAGACTTTGTAGTAAACTTGGGTATATGCAAGTAGATAATGTAATTAGCTTTAAAAGAGCATAACGAGAACATTATGGATTATGCATTATTGAAGTGATAGCAGTAACTAGATGGAAATTATATACTTGGAAAAAGAGTCCACTTTTAAATAAACTTGCACATGCTTTTGCTTAGTTCACTCTGCTATACACCCATCTCTTCTACTTCAGAGTAGTCATCAAAGTCCCTCCTGAGAGCAGGTGCACCAAAGAACTCCAGTGTGTTGTAAATCTCAGTATCAGTGTGTAACTATATATGTATATATGTGCATAAAATGTGTCGTAACAACTTGTTAATTGAAGGTGCAGGGTTTGCTGACTGTCTCTGAGCTTGCAGAGTATGTAGCAAGAAAATGGGGAAAAGGGCATTTGGGAGAAAGCCGTGGTATTACTTGCAGTATAATGGTCACATTTTTCCTGCCCACTCCTACTTCTCTGAATAGGAAACACTTTGTCAAGCCTCTGCAGAGATGTGGGATTCAAATGGTCTGCGTGCCAAAAGAAGTGGTTTACAAGAGCAAAAGAACCCCTGTTTTGGTTACTTATGTAAAAATAAATTATTGCTAGAATACTAGGAAATATGTAACTGAGAAGTCATGCCTATATGCCAAGCTTTCTTGAAAAGCAGGTTCAGGAATTGTTCACCCTTCTGTAAATCCTATGGTAAAATTGTGCAGATCTCGAAATAGATGATGTTCAGCAGCTTTGATTTTTGGGATATGTAAGGGAGATATTTAGCTACTCGGATAACACTAAAAATTCGGGGGGAGGGGAGTTGGTGATTGTTTATTGTGCAAAAAAAAAAAAGAAAAAAAAAAACAACAAAAAGCACACAAAACACCCCCACAAAGCAGACACAACAAAACCCCTTCTATATTATAGCAGTCAACAAAAGTGATCTCCTGTAACTTGAAGTGAGGTGTACTTTGCCAACATGTTGGTAACTGAGGGCTGAACCTAAGCTAGCACAGAGCTTGCTGGTCTTGATCCAGTGCCATGTGCCTGTTAGCACGAGTACTTAGGTATTAAGTGCTTGGCTGGACCTGAGTCAGAACATGCTTAGCACAATGTAGAGTGGGATCTTAAATTACTACTGTGTGACAAGTGTTTGTGGTGAGATTTGAGTGTTCAGTTAGCCTTGTGTGTCTCTCTCAGGGATGCTACTTGGGAGCTGAGGAGAAGAGAATAAAAATGAGAAAAGACAAAACATAGGGTAAGATGTTCACCCAGACGTTGCCATTACTGTGGTTTACCAGTTCTCCCATGAAATGTTCATGGAGAAATAATGGATCAGATCTCAAGCATGATACAATTTTTATTACAGGCCTGATGAAATCCTTTCATGTCTTATTACATAACCTGAAGTCTACCAAGATAAAAGAATGAGGATATGAACTCTTGTACAAAATCAGACAGTTACCAGCTAACGTATCTAACCAAGAGAAGATGTTATGTCGGGTGAAGCCCTGAGCTGGAGTTTCCATGGATTTGCAATTATGGCTTGTTTTATAATAAAATCTTTAATATTTAGAAGCTATAGGAAAATGGTCTGCAGTAATCCATGTAGTTGTAGTATTAAGCATACAACAGTTAATTTACTAACATCAGGAGTTCATGAAAATAATGAAATAAAATAAATCCTAAAGACTAGAATGTAAAAATTTAGCAAGCAAGAACATTTTATTGTGTCTGACTGAGAGGTTGAGATCAAACCCTGCAAGCAATAAATAATAAGTGAATTTCTTTTCCCCTAATAATAGCAGTGTATTTTTTTCTACTTTATTTTAAATAGACAGTAAACTGCAAATAGCTTTGCAAAAACTATAAGCAAACCAAACATATGGAATATTATATTTTTTTAGAAAAATGAAACTGCAGCATCATACCAGGACATGGATTCAGTTGTAAAATTGTATTTAAAAAAAATGCTGTTCTGTCTGAGAAACAAAATGATCATAACTCCGTCCAACTTGTATAAACAAACGCTAAATCCTTCTTAATTTTTGAAACTTACTACCAATTGCTTTACAGGTAAAGCTGACATAATAACTACGTCATGTTGCTCCTGAGAGGGTATATCTAATGTTGAGGATTTTTTGCTGATTGAAAGGCAGACCATCTGCCATAAGTGTTATGCATTTGTCTTTAGTGTGTCACCTGCAATTTTAAGTGAGACTTTTAAGTGAGATTCCGTCTGTCCCCTCTTCTCACACACTGTATTTCTTTAAAAGGAAATAGAATTTTTTTTTTTTTTTTTTTTTTTTTTTATACGAACATAACTGACTTTTGCAAGGGAGTGTTCAGTTGCTCAAAGTGGTTCTGGTTTCATAGTGGCATATTATATTCAACATAGGTTATGTACTTTTTTGATCTGAGAAAGCATCTTGGTCAGATGCTATGCTGAAGATACAGTTATGAAAACAGATATTTTATTAAAGTCATAAAATTAAACAATCCCTGCTGCTGGGTTTTACATTCATGTCTGTGAATTTAGCTGAAGATATGTAGACTGAAAGTGCATTTGTATAGGCAGGGAAATTAATTTTTGATAGAAGAAATGTATCCTTATTTTGGTGCTTCAAATGCAAGTACAGCTCCCATTTCTAAAACCCATATTCTGGCCTGGTTACTTTGAATATCAGAAATGAGTATTTGTACCACACTGTGTCATGTCTCCACTGCTGATTTGACCTTCACCCAGCCTACCTCCCCCAAACATACTTCTTTAGTGTATTGTCAGGGCCTGCTAAGTGAACAGTGGATATAGGTTTAAGGTAACTTCTGAATAAAGGGGTTAAACTTCTCTTCCAAATCTGCAGACTGTATTTGGATCGATATGGTTCTGAGGGGGAGCTCAGTGTGATAATTAGCAGTTTGTTCAGCACATACTATGATCTTCTGAAAGTGTGTGCCTGAATGGGAGCTTTACGAAAAGAAAGTGTGAGAAATGCCAGGGTGCTGTTTGCAGAGAAGAAATCTCAATTGTTTCGAAGCTAATGAAAATGGCATGGTGGATTTTAGAGACCAGACTCCCTAATTTCCATATTATTTTCAAATTTGTTGGATTGGCAATCCAACTCTGGCAGTATTCTTTCTGCCCTAAAGTATTAATAATGGCAGTTACACCCAAATTTTATAGCGGAAAATCAAGATACTGATGTAACTGCTAGAAAGTTATCTAGAACATTGTGGGGGGGGCTGCATTACTGTAAAGAGTGAAGCAGGCTATGTGACAAGGGAACAAACTGTTTTTAATGAGTAGTAATTTAAGTAAAGCACTGAGTGACCAGGTCATAAAGTATAAATCTAATTGTGTTTTCTTATCTTTGGTTGTTATTACATACAAATGCAATGAGATTGGTTGCAAAATCAGTTTGCAGTGAAGGGTTCATAAAATAAACAAGAACAAAGTATTTAATGGGTAAATTTTATTCAGTGTGTTAGATTGAATTAGGGTGTGCCTTTTTGTAGTCTGATTAGTATTTTAAACACGCATGGGAATTTAGAAGAAAGAAGTAGTTGTTACATTAAAAAAGGCTCTAGAGCAGCTTCTTAGAGAACTTTGAACTTGAAAAAGATAAAACAAGAACAAGAGTAAAATAGAAAGAAAATAATCCTGCTATTAGCACAGAGCACTATAGCAGAGTATTGCTCACAAAGTAGAAAAACAAAAGAATAAAGATAGATAAAAGGTCAATATTCATAGTAGTCAGACACTAGGAGGGAATCATAGTATAAATTATCTTAAGATAGTTTAGTTTTATTTTGAAGCTGTTCTAAACTACCATAAAAATTAGGAGTTTTAAGGACCTGGAACAACTGACATTTGGGATTTTTTCATTAAATATTTCCAAACGTTTTTGTAGTTAATGTTCTAGATATTCCAATTTAACACCTTTTTATATATTTACTATATCACAGGAACACATTTTACTGGCATTACTGCAAAGAATGCAAGATTGAATAATGAAGAACAGCTCAATTATTGCCCTAAATAAAAAGGAAACTATCACAGCCTGAAATTTATTGTTACAATGAAGATTACTCCTCTGCTTCTCTCTTGAGCAGTCAAAATGCATGTAACAATGCATATATTGATTTCATATCATTTTGTATGATAGGGGAGTCCCTCAAGGTACAATATTAATTGAATTGAACATAATGATTTGACTGCCAACATAAAATGAATATGTATTTATAGCTTACCTTTGCTATTTTAAGTTTGAATTCAAAGAAAAAAAAAAAAGTTGGTTTATGGATTAACATTTTCTTTAATAAACTTGGTTATTGGGAAATAAATGCATGGAAAGAGCATCCAATGTAAATATGATGATAAAAGCAAAATCTAATCCATCAAACCTGACTAGTGAGCAAGAGAACTCATGGGAGTGGTACACTGTGTAGAATATTCATTAAGAATTGTTTCTGTCTTAAGACTGTTGTATTATTTCATATACATGGTATGGTCATAAAAAACCCACTTTATCTTGTCTTAGACAACTGTTTTGGACAGGGCTTTGTAGAACCTGATCTAGTAGATGTCTGTGCCCATGGCAGGAGGTTGGAACAGGATAATCTTTAAGACTCACTTCCAACCCACACCATTCTATGATTCTGTTTTGAACTTTTGAATTAGAACTTTAAGCAGTATAGAATATACTGCTACAAGATGATAACAGTTATTCAGAGGCTGCATATTAAATTAATTCTGTGTGTTTGTATTGTCTTTGTAGCAAAACCCATGTAAAACAGGTAGGATGGTTATGACCAATGTGAAGGTTGTGTATGACTAGTTAGGATGATAAACTCTGTTCTGAGTGCATCAGTATGCCTAGGTATTTTAAACTGAGTCACTTTTAACAGGCATAAACAAAAGATGTTTGGAAACGGTACTTGGCAATATTCCAGACAATTTTTCTTTTTCTATATTATTTCTTCTTTTTCTTTTAATTTCTCCAATATGTCTGCAAACTTTGAAAATTTTTCATAAAAACTTTGTTGAATTTGCTCTGCTTTAACCAAAGGTAAGAAATAAAAGGCTTTGTACATTATCATGCACACATGTAATTTTTTAGTTGATGTCATCAGCTGACATATACTTTGTGGTCTTTGTTATATGATCTTGTAATACAAAGGCAAGGTAGTTATTTCAACAGTGTTTTAACAAACAACTTTCTTCTAAGTATGTTCCTCTACAGGATTTGTGATCTTTGCAGAATAAAATATTGTTTCTTGTGAAAATTTAGAGGGCAGGCAAGAGCTCGGGAAACATATCTTTTATCATCTAAATGTTCCTACCAGTAGATGTTATTTGAAAATGCTGTAATGTGATGGGGACAATCAAGGATATATTGCAGAATGTCAGTTGACTTTATGAAGATTGAAGGTTTGAATGGTGAGGTCTGGCTTTCACAGGTTTGTTACAGTAGCTCTTACACCATATTTTCAAATTATTTCAAGTTGAAGTGGGTAGTTCCCCTCATACAGTTACTCAGCTCTCTCATTTAGATCAGAATTCCCAGTGGTTTCAGGTTTAATACTTTATTTTGTAGGCAAACCAGTATCTTAACCCGTGGTGGTACTTAGCTGGTTTTATTTTTCAGGAAACTTTAGATATAAAATAACATACAAATCTCGTAACATCTATAATGTATTTGTTCAAATAAGATGATGTTAAGTTTAAGTCTCTTTAAATGTAGTAAATGAGAAATGTATGCAGCAATCCTTTACTTCCAGTAATGAGTCTCCAGATTTTTAATATATGCACACAACGCCAATACAATGCCCTGGAAAAGCTGTTTTTCCCTTGAGCAGAAAAAGTCTGAAACTGGGGCTCATGTTTTGAGCTAAGAAGTAGCTGTGGAACCACAATGGGCAGCAAGCCAACTTGTCCATTTTATTCTGTTTTTGAGAAATTTACTCAAGTTCTGGTAGAATTTTTTTTTTTTTTTAATACTAAAGCAAAATATATAATTTTGTTTTCAGTGGCTAATCTTCTTAAAATACTTTGGCTATATGAAAATAATAAAGCATCATAGAGACATAAACATAGAATTCTTGCTTGAAAATGTGGGTGTTGAATAAATATCAAGTTAGTTCTGGCTGTGAGTGTAAAAGTAAATATTCCTATCTCATACCAAACACTCCGACAAGCACTTTATTCTTGCAAAATATTGCTGGAAGGAACTTTTCTATTGATTCTTCATATTTTTACTTTAAAAGTTTTAAATTCCAATCAGTAATTATTAAACTGAATAATCATGAACCTTTTACTGTCATCTTCAGGAGTCTCTTCAAAAAGATCTTTTGTTTTTCCTAGCCTTGCCGTATTCTGTATATACAAGTGTTGAATTTACCCCCATATCTGGGCAAAATACAATAGTGAAACTTGTTTGGAAGAAAGAAGTATTCCAACTTAATTTTAAGACAATGTGTTAGTACTTGGTTCTCTTTCCCATAATGTGATTTAATAGTGTTATGAAACTTCAATTCATGCAAAGGAAGATATTTCTAGTGTGTCATGCATGAACTTTGTGGTGTCTATAAGTGTTTTCAGATTACTTCAAGTTGGGAAACTATTATATCATGAGTATTCCACTGTATTTCATAGTAGTTTCTCTTGAATGAGTTTGTAATGGGAAGGTTTTCAAAATCTGGATGGACCTGTTGCTTGCAGAGATTTCACTAAATACAAAAAAGTCAGGGCTAGGTAACATTAAGGTAATACTAGTTTCTTTTTCTATACTAATGTTGGTTATTATAACAGACACGATGTTTTTAGAAAGTCAGCAGAATATCCCATTTCTAGATTCAGTGGCATATCTGTAACAGAGCAGTGCACTCTTAGAGACATTGGATTAAATCAATAACTTTTGTGCCTTCTCAAGGCCGGAGTTTAGGTACATCCTTTAACAGAGTCATTTATATACTGTTTGATCTTGTTTGTTAGGTAACTATTTTTTTCTTTTTGCTTTTGTTGTTGAATATCTAATGATACAGCCACATTTTCTGTTTACTTCACATGTAGATAAAATATACAGTGAGTGTAGCTATGTAGAGTTGTGATGATTAGGATTATATTGAAGATCCGGAAGCATCCCAACACTTCTACAGATTTTACAAGGTTGTTATACAAAGCTATGAGATAAAACAAGTGATTTAAGATTCATAACTGGAATTCCAGCCCCCACTCCCCGTTGTCAAGGACAAGTAATTCTGATAGCTAAAATAATCTTACCTAAGTACAATATTAAATGTTTATGCTGGGAAAAGCTAGGATCCTATTCATGGCTTCATAAACAAGTGAGGGTCCTCATCTGGCCCTTTCTATTACAGTATCATGGAGATTTTAGTATTTAATCGTAGAGCTGCATAACCAATACAAATTCCTGTTTGCTATGGAGACTGTTTTAAATTAATTCATCTATACAGTAAGGATCTCCAAAAATTAAAGGAACGATTTTGGAAAGCAAATCTTTTTTTTACTGAAATGCAAGCTGCAGCACTGCTGCAACAGTTTTTTCAACATTTGAATACAATAGCAAGTTTTAAAGTCCTACCTAAAACCTACTCAGAGTTGTTAGCACGTTATTTGTAGTTATCTTTAACTGCATATTGTCTAACAGATATCAGTACTTTTTTTCCCCTTCACTCAAACGTTTTGTGTACCAATAGCAAGAGATCCTGTTCTTGATCCCTTAAATGGTCTTTCCATCCCATCTCCACTCATGTTTCAATGGCATGACAGCTTTTAAGTAGAATTTTTTTAGAATTTACTAAACTGTGAGGTTCCATCTCCAAACCATTTGGTGTAGAAATTGAACAAATATATTTAAACTTTCCTCAAAAGACGGGGAGTCAGTTTGAGTGTCTGAACTTGTCTCAAGAGAGTGTTTAAGAATCAGTCTCATTTACAAAGTTCCCAAAGACAATGTTCAGTAGTCATCATTCTTATTTGTGGAGCTGAGGGAAAAGGGATATATTTTGAATCTATTTACTTTAATGTCACTGGGGATACATAATGTGCACAATTTTACATTGCTATCTATTAACAGTAGTTTGTATTTGTATTGTTATCTATTAATACTAAGTAACTGGTACTAAATTTAATCCAGGGTTTAGTTCATGATCCAAAGACTGTTTGCAATCTTAAGTGAAATAATTAATTGACAAGAAACAGAAGCCAAAGAATGAACTAGAATTCTGTTTGGCGAAATTTAATCATGCTAGATGGAGATGAGAGATATTTCTTGGGTAGCATCTGTGCACCTGAAAATGTAAGATGTTGAATTACACAGACAGCAACTTGCTGTTGATTATAATAAAGATAATGCTAATGTGCAACTTTCAAAGAATAGCTTCAAATGGTCTTCAAATAGAAAGTAAAAATAAGTAACTTCTGTCAAATAACAAAATAGTTAGCATAGTTTCAGATATAGGTCCCAGGCATAAGAATACTGGGATTGAGAGTAGTAAAATATTTTCTTCTTAGTGAGTATTTCACAAAGAAAATTGGTTTATTGCTATTCTCATAGACTGACATTTTAAAATTTCAACATAGTCGGCAACATATTCTCCTGTTGCAGATGGTGTATCAGTCTGATTCTACTGGTAACATCTTTCTACGTTTTGCATTAAAATCTGGAAGCAGAAGGAAAAGAGCAGGTTCTTGGTTCTTCCTGAAGAGAACTTTCAACTCGTGCATGGTTGTTGTAGGATTTATTAGGAGCTGTTAAGCACTAATTCTAGTATCTTAAAGCAAGCAAGAATTTGACTAATAATTAGGGAAAAATAATAAATGAAGTATCATGTAGAGTAGTTGTAGAGAATGCAAGTCTGTTTTTCTGTTACAGTGTAAAGATCAAATTATGCTGTTGGCGTGTTTGTCAGTGTACAGTGATTTGAGATTCACAACACGTTCCATTTTTGAAAAGGTAACTTTTACACTTAACTCCTTAGAGACTGGACCAAGTATTTAAACATGCACATGGTAAGAATGTTCATGATGACATAGAATAAAAATACCCTTGTTAAGAAACTTTCAAGTACAAGACATCTGAAAGTGCTAATTCATCAGCCAGCAATGCATTTACCTTACAGAAAGTGTAAGTACAAGATGAAAGAGAAAATGTTTCTGATGTCTATAGGTTAAGTAGTAAGATTGCATGTATTAGCATCTCTGCACTTGCAGCTTTTAGCACTTAAATCAATGGTCTTTAAGGTCAGATCTCTTACGACTTGTGAATCAATTTTAGATAAGACACATGCATCTAAAACTTTCTGGTTTCCAGTGTAAAGTCACCACTGACTCTACTGGCATTAGATATGCACCCTGACTATAGGACTTAGGCCAAAGTGACAGCCTGCAAAATTGTCACAATGACACATTAAGGCATTTTTAGCAAGTTACTCTTTGGTCATCCACTGCACTGTTGTCCTCCCATAGCAATGCTGTTGGAAGTTCCTTAAAAGATGCAGTCATATATAACTTAGAGTTTGTGACTAAATCAGTATTTGACTTACATTTTGGAAATAGAGGTTCTTGCTTATGGTGTAGTTTTGAAATCCAAGAGAGAACTAAAGGTCTTCTTTTGGATCCTTCATTCCTAATGTCTTGTTTCTACTGGGTAGTAGAGAAAGCAATCTTCAGCAAGGTTGTGATTAAAGCTGTGATTTCTGCTAGTGAAATGTAAGTAACTCTTTCAAAAGTGGAGAATTGCATCTAAAAAAACCTACAAGTAGTTCTTTAATTTGGTGTGGAAATCTGGACTTGTGTTTTAGCAAAACTCTATGCTTTATGGCAAAGTGAGATTGCTACTGCATGTGACAGGTGTAGGCAGAAAACTTGATGCTGTGGAATTACACTAAGGTGTGACCTGCAGGGTACTGCTCAGCTGAATTACCCACGTTTCTATGAGATTCTAGAAGAATGCAAGATTTTTATAATGTGACAAACTGCAGTTTTCTTTGCCCTTGTAAAGATTATTTAAAGAGTTTTTTAATCTCAAAAAAAAAATTATATGTAACAGTTCTTCAATTAGTGTTTTTGTAATAATTCTACCACAGCTTTAAAGTGCTGTTTTTGTTTTGTTTTGTTTTTTCTCAGTTGTTGTAAACGTGTATCCTAAATTCAAACACCCAAGCAAATGCAGAAAATTGGCTTGTGTATGTTGCCAGCACTGGCCAAATGAGAGAGCATGGAGCAGAGGATTCAAACCAAGCCATCTCAGCATTATGTGGTTTAAGAAAAACCCGTCAACATCAGGCATATGTATAATCTCTATGATCTCCTCCTCCCAACCCTCCAGAAAATACGATCTTGTACATGCAAATTTCCTTATGAAGCTGTTTCTGTATTAACTAAATCACAACAGTAGTGTTTCAATTCAAGAGATGTGACATGTGATCTTGCACCATGTCTCATCAGACCAGAATAACTGGGAGCAGTGGCAAGTGGAAGTGACAGCCCCTGCCAGACCACAGAAATACAGTAGTTATAACCCAGTAACAAGGACAATAATGCGTGTCATGCTTGTTAGTCCTTTTTATTTTTTTTTTTAAACTTTTTACCTCTAGTTTGACAGAGTAGAAGTGGTATTAAATGCTAACTGTGCCAAAGTAAAGTCTGATTTTGATATAATCTGAGAAGCCTGATTTTCAGAATGATGACTAATTCTGCCCTCAAGTTTTGTGCTTTCATTGTCATCGCTCTGGACTGTCATTGGTATTTAACAGGCCTAACAATTCTATTTGCACTGGGAAGGGCAACTGATATTATAGCATTCTGTGTCACAGCACCTCATAAAGTCACTGTGTTATGATGAATGCATGAAACATGATCTTTGTTGTGACTGTAAACCGAATACATCCAGACAAACGATTAAAAAGAAAAAGAAAAGAAAAAGCCTTGGGGTTATGATTGCTTTTGGGGGGTAAAAACCAAAACAAATTATTTTTTATAGGTTTAGGTAACTGCAGCGGCACTCTTACAAGCTTGCAGTGCCTTTGTGAAAGAAAGTAACAGACTGGAGGGAAATGGGAAAAAGACAAAATTAAGTAGCCTTGTGTAAGTACATCGTGTCTCAGGAAAGTGAAGCCACATGGTGCAGGGATACTGAATAGGAGTAAAGAACCTCCTGGTTTTAGCAACTTAGAGAAAAAAAATATTTTATACTTAATTTGAGATATTTCCATTATACCACAAACGCTGCTATTGTTTGTACTGTTGGAGTACCCAGAAACCCTATTAGTAGATAACTAATTAATTAGCTCATTAAAAAGCCCATTTTCTATCATGTGTAAGAACAAGTATCAGTCTCTTTGAGATGGAGACTTTTTTCTATTTTAAGTCTGATAGAAGACAACAAATAAATGGGACATGAAACTGTAGTTTCAGTTCCCAGCATAACCATTGTCAACTTTAGATTTGATTTTTGTAGGCAAGTTACTTGAAATGCTCCAAACATCTCTTGATGACAGCAAAGATGGTAAAATAAGTTTTGGCAAATCTTGTAGATGACATGTCAAAACAGATTCCCCTCTGCTGTCCTTTTAGAAAGTATTGATTTTATTGTGTGTGTGCATCACTGTAAAGGAGAATTATCTGAAGAGAATGTAAAGATGGTTATGCAAAGGCTCTCCTTCAGAGAAAGGTCAGTACTGGAGAAGTAAATAGGGTGTTGTAAGCTGTTTAGTGGGCAGGTCAGAAATGGTAGTCTCAAACACAGATATGGTTCATACCATAAGGAATTCAGATGTGGGAGCCAACAACTGCATTCTGAAGGTGGTTTTGATATTTGCAGTAACAACAAAAAAAGGAATTCCAAGCGTTACACTAAAAGAATAACCTGTTTGACGGGAAACTGGATTTGCCATACACAGATTACATTCATCAATCCTATGAAAGGAAACTTGTGATTCAGAGGTGAGTTGATGAAAGAAAAACTGTGTGAAGCTGAAAACCATACAAATAGATTTAATGTGGAGACATTTCCTTCACTGTTTACTGAATTTTCTTGTATCAGTGGTGGCATGACTGCTTTTGAAGTCTTGCAACTTTCGCAGTGTATTTTGAACAAAAAAAAATTGTTTACCAACTTTCTGAATTATTTTTTTTTTAATTAGACCATATTCCTCCGACCACTGAATGTGCAGCTGAAAAGGATGAAAAGATCCCTTTCCAGTCATGAATGCTCTTTTTTTTTTTTTTTTTTTTTTTTGTACTGTTTTGATTTTCCAAGCTCAGAAAGGTCAGGGTTATTCAGCTTCCACTTGGCCTCCCTCTCTGAACAAGTAATCCACATTTCAAACACATTACAAAGTCTGGCTCTGATAAGAGGCATTGAAGAGAACAACAGAATTCCGGCACATTACTCTGACTTGACTGCACCAATTACAGGACAGGCATGAACAAAAGGCAGTAATGCTCTTGGGAAGGAGGCTTCCCCATATGGATGTGTGCTGTGGCTAGTGCATTGTTGACTTTACAGTTCTCTTTGATAAATGATCAAGAGCTATTATGTTTCTGTATACAAGCACAAAAGGGAAAATTTAAAGAAAAGTGATGTTATCACCTTTTATTGCTGGGATTTAATTACAAACCAATTACAAAGGCTCTGCTAGACCTACGATATGTGAATGAGACTCCTAGCTGGAAAGGAATGGTTAGGGTTTTAATGACTATGTTTCATGGTTAGAGGGATTTGAGGGGCGGAGATGGTTATGAATGTTTGCTGGGACTGCAATTACAATCTAGCTGTTAAGTAAATACAGTTTTGCTGAAGAATACTAACTGTTCACTGAACTTTTGGCGTCTTTGGCAACTAAATGGATCTGTTGCTCCTGAGCTGGGTCTTGTCTGTATGCAGTTGTAAGTTAACAGATTGTTTGTTACGAAGACTGTTTAACTCTTGTGGGTTTAGTGTAAATAGAGTTCATAAAGGAACTGAGACACATATCATCCGAGTAATAGGGTTAACCTTTTACTAGCGTAAAACAGACAGGGAACAATGACATTGAATCTACCTGAGCAACAAAAAAAAAAAAAAGGAGAAAGATGCATCTAACTTACTTGAACATCATGTACAAAAGAAGCAACAGATGTTAAGAGTTAAATTTCTCAATACTTTAATTTTTTTCCCATAATTTGTTAGGTATTCACTTATGCTAATGGGTTTTTTAAGTATGGAGATACAGTTGGGCTTTAGGGAATTCGTTCAGCTTTCTCTATTATTTAGTAATTTGAATTGGGTATGAGAGCAAGGATTTATTTTTTTTTACATTAGTAGTTAAACCAGTAAAGTAATAAACTATCATAAAAATGTTATTTTTGCTAATAATAATATCTGAATTCTTTTAAGAGTGTTGTTTAGCTCATATTTTACTGTTGCAGTATAGAAAAGCTACTTTAAAAGAGAAAATATTAAAACAAGTTAAAAAGGGGAGGAAATGTTCCACAACCAAAATGGCTTTAGAATTATTACCAAAAAAAAAAGAAAAAAGGTCTTGGTACATAATTTTTTTTAGTAGACTCCTGTTAGCTTAAGCAGAAAGCAGGTTGTCATATTCCACTTCTGATATTAGACTTCCATGTTCTTGGTTATCAATTTCAACTACTGTTACAGATTTTTTTAAAGCACTCTTTTGGAAGAAGATTCTGCAGAAATTTCAGGTTAAGACATAGTCTGCAGATACTCATATAACTATAGATCAGTCTACAGCCATTTGTGAAAGAAATGGTGCATGAACAATACGAATTCACAGAGGACCTGTGAAGAGAAAATGACTTTCCTGATGAAAAATGAAAGCAAGGTAGGAGAAATGAGGTTGAGGCATATGAGATCAAACCTTGCTCTTCTAACATATAGAATTTTGTCATTTATTATTAAGGCTGTAAGAACTTGCCAAAATTATTTCTTCATTACGGTGATATTTGTGCTTCAACCCTCTTCTCCCTGTCCCCAAAAAGGTTTAAGTGGCAATTAATTTTTGGGAAGTGCTTCAGCTTTTAAGTGAATTATATCTTTTACTTTTTTTGTATGTGCAGTATATGGCAGTAGGATAATGAATAATAGATGTTATTTGCCTAAAAGCAAAACTGCAGCTGCAGACACAAATACAAAATCAGTGCTATAGTGCAATATTTCTTTTCCCTTTTTTTTCTTCTTTTTTTTCCTTTTTCTCAGAAAGATTTGAAATGCATTGGTTTCTTTGAGTCAGCTGAGATACAGATGGAACCAGTCAAACGTGGAGCATGTCCAGCATTCCCAAGAGATGTTTTCAGTCTATTTTCTAGTCAATAAGTTTCCAGGAGAAAAATGGTGATAGCATTGATGGTAGTGTCTTTCCTGCAGAAAGCAGAGAGGATGGAATATTTCCATGGTGAATTAAAATGCACATATTGCTGAGCAATGAAAACAAATTAAGGCAAATTCAGTAACTTCATTTTAAAAGCAACAGTGAGCTTTAATTGTCATAAATTCAGAACTAATTAAAAACATGTTGACAAAAATTGGACCAACAGCTTATCATTTTCAAATCTAAGTGAAAAGCAAAGTGCTGAGAATAAATTACAGGGTTTGATGCAGTCCTTAAGTTTAGTGCATTTGCTACATGTAGGATATCTCCGGCTCTTCGGGGAGAAGACAGTAGAAAGTATCAGAAAATATTATTTTCATATGACTAATATTTTACAGATAAGCTCTGGACTTGATGTCTAAGCTTTGAGAACTGGAAATATTTCTCAACAACTGGGTCTAGATGAGTGATTCAGTCCTATTTTAACTCCATGCTGGGTGAGAACTAGGCACGTGCTATCTCTTGTCCCTCGCAACATGTAAGGTGGAAGTAAATCTAGGGACAAGGACTGTAATGCATAGCTCCAAGAGGTCCAGATGGGTCCCAAGTCTGGATTATTAAGTAAATAGAACCACAAGATGTGCTGTGGCACATAAACTGCCCCCTCAGTATCTTCCCATCTGCTCTCATAATATCTAGTTATAATGTAATGTAAAAAGAAATATTTAAATCCCCAGAGGTTAACTATTTCAGGATTGATAAATTACCAAAACCTAGAATCACAGAATGGTTTGGGTTGGAAGGGACCCTGAAGGATCATCTAGTTCCAACCGCACTGTCATGGACCAGGATGCCACCCACTACACCAGGTTGCTCAAAGACTTATCCAGCCTCATCTCGAACACTTCCAGGTATGGGGCAGCTTGTTCCAGTGCCTCACCACCCTCACAGTAAAGATATTCTTCCTCATATCTAATATAAAACTCTCCTCTTTCAGTTTAAGACCATTCCTCCTTGTCCTATCACTATCTGCTTGTGTAAAAAGTCACTCTCCCTTTTTTTTATAAGTCCCCTTTAGATACTGGGAGGTCCTACAGGGCCTCCCTAAAGCCTTCTTTCTCCAAACTGAACAACACCAACTCTCTCAGCCTGTCTTCACAGGAGAGGTGCTTCAACCCTCTGATTATCTTCATGGCCTATCTCTGGACCCCCTCCAACAGGTCCACATCCTTCTTGTGCTAAAGATCCCAGAGCTGGATGCAGCACTCCAGGTGGGGTCTCACAAGGGCAGAATAGAGGGGCAGAATCACCTCCCTCGACCTGCTGGGCAGACTTTACTCAATGTAGCCCAGTATTTAGTTGGTTTTCTGGGCTGTGAGTGCACATTGCCCGCTTGTGTCTGGCTTCTCATCCACCAGAACCCTGAAGTGCCTCTCTGCAGATCTACTCTCAATGACTTCACCCAGTCTGTACTCATGTCTAGGATTGCTCACATCCAGGTGTAGCACCTTGCACTCAGACTAACACACCTTTATATGCCAATTAAGTTGACATGGTTCTTGAATGGAAGAATAGTATTATTCCAGGGAATAGAGTGCATAAATCTTTTACTTTGCATCTTTAAAATATCAACATATAAATATTTGTTTATGCAAGGTTGTGCTTCAAGAAGGACTGGAATATCCTAGCAGTTAGTATTTCACATCTGTCTGCTCAGTAAGAAAACATATCCACTCTAATGTTTTGAAGCAAGCTCTTCATTAATGTGCACATACTTAAACATGACACAGGTGCCACAGGGTGACTGGCTACAAAATCCAGAAGATTTTGAGTAGATGAGATGACATGTTTGTGTGTCATGGTATACTGCAAGCACTGGACACTACTGCCATACAAATCTGAAAGAATTTTTTAAAGTATAGGCTAAAATGAGCATCCTTTCATCTCTACACAATTTCAGCGAAAGGCTTATGACAATATACTAGATAACTTCTAAAATACAACCCTAAAATAATTAATGGAATACCCTAGGGTCCATCCTAATTCAGGGTGTAAATTTGCAAGGTCTGTATGTGAAGTGCAGTGACTGATAGGATGTAACGTAGAAGCATGTGATTATTTTGCTTTTTTAAAGAACTCTGTGACAAGTGTGGGATTTTGTTCTCTGAGTCAATTACTTGTTTATAATTGAAATTACCTGAGTGACTTTGCAGGTTTTGGCATCCTGTAGTGAGTCTTTTGGAAAATGAATGAGAACTATTTATACAGCTAGTAGAAAGGCAGAGAAATAAAAGTATGTGTAGTGAAGGATAGAGTAAAGTTGTTCATGCCTTCTTTGCTGGTTAATGGTCTAGGTAAATTTCAGAATAAATGTAAGTGTCTAACCAAATTTCATCGTGTCTTACTTTCAAGAGGCTGAATTACTCAGCTACTGCCCTGAATAGAGTAGAATAACACAATGTATCAGCAGCAAGGAATGGTTAAGAACATCAAGATCACAGTTATGCTGGATTTCACAACCCCATGTGAAGGATGGCATCCCTAGCCCTAGGAATGCCAACAGGAGTTTAGGGTCTGACTCTTGAGAATTCCAACTATGATACTGTTCAATAAATTGTCAGTTATAGCTGATATAAAAGTCTACTAAGACTCTAGTACACCATACAAGATAAAATTAGAAGTATGTGGGGTTTTTTTGAGATGATACGGTTGATAAAAGAAAAATTCAACTCTCTTTTCTGTGAATATATAATATGAAATTTATTACTTGCTTCCAGGATGATTCATTTATTTTTGAACAGTAGTCTCACCGAATGAATTTTATTTTGCGTTCCTCTCTGTTCTAGTGGCTTCAGATCACTGATTGAAAGGTATTAAACTCATATCCAAATAGTCTAATTTGAGCCTCTCTTTATTTAGCATTGTATATGGTATGTTTAGAATCATTTGTAGAATCATTATGTGATAGTTGGTAATCCTCAAGTAATAGTGGCTAATTTTCTATTAACTGTGGCATCTGTACACTGGGATATGTGTAACACTGCTAAAGAGGGGCTGTATTTTCTCACACATCTAATGGCACAGCTGGTGGTTTGTTTTTTTTTTTCCTAACTTACTGCATTAAGTTGTCAGACTCAGAGGCAAGAAATGAATTGAGTTGCTTCATTTGAGGTATAATGAATACTTTTCTTAAGTTATTTTTTTTCATGACAACAAAATACTTAGCTGAGAAAATTTAGTATAGCAAGATTCATACAATAGCATGTTTTCCAGTATTCTCTTATGCAACTTGGAGTACCTGACTTTTAATTAACAAACCTCTCTGTGGTGCACCTTACTGCAAAAATAACAAAGACATATACTTTTAACATTTGTTCATAATAATCACCACTGAATTTCTTAGCTCTGTGTATTTAAAATAGCCATAAAAGATTTTCCAATACGTCTTATCGAAGGTACTTTTTATATACTATAAAGGACTTTAGCAGCAAGTCCTTGGTGACTTTTTGTTCGGTTACCATGGTAACTTTGAACTCTCCTTAGCTGTGTAAAAAGCATCTTTTTTGGTTTTGTATTTTTTTTCCACTACCAAGAAAAAACATGTTTGGTTTTGAGAAAGAAGAAAAAACAACCGTAGTTTACCAGAGAAGCTTGTATATTTTAAAAAGGCTATTTTAAAATGATTTTATCGTTGTGGTTTTTTGATGTTTGTTTGTTGTTGTTTTTTTTTAACTTAGGTATCTAAAGAATTACTGTAATGTGGAGGAAGCAACTGATTTATGAAAATATAATGCAAATACATTAAGAAAGTGTTCCCTGGTTATGAAATATGTATAAATATATATCTATATTTTATATATATTCATATATATATATACAAATAGGAATTACCTTGAATTCATATAATAAATTAAACTATAAGGTTTCTGTAAATTTCAAATGTTATCTCTGTAGTATGACCCAGTATGACCTTGAGGAATTTAAGGAAAAAAAAAAGAAAAACACAAAAAAACCCCGGGTTTGTATTAGAGGTGTGTTTTAATAAAACTCTATTTTCATGTGAGGAATATGTAGCCTCTATGCTGGATAGATTGTTAGGAGTAAGACTTGAGTAGAAATATTTAAGAATCCTTTGAATGTGGGGTCTTATTGGGGGACAATGATTATTGTAAAGCAGGAAAAAAATATTCATGTGAGCACATTGCTTAAAAAATAATACAAAGTTGAACTATTAATGGTCTTTAATATTAGGCTTATTTATTTTCATCAACTTGAGAAAATATTGATAGAAGAATTCCTTTGTAGTTTATGTTTTCTATTCAGAATATAAAGATATATATCTGTTAATTATGGAATTGTCTTTGTGATGGTTATCAAGGAAATGTGATAGTAAGCAATTAAATTGTATAATCAAAAATGAACACATAACAAAATCTTTGGCTTGGCAGTATAAAGCCTGAAAGCTTTCATTAATTCCTTCTTGTCTTTATTATATTAAATATTTTTTTAACTTTCCCTTGATGAAAGTCACATTGCTTCTAATTACAACACAGGTGCTTCTGTGATACTTTAATAGAAAATACTCTGATGTAGCAAACCAAGGAAAAATAAGACTATATAAGCTACTTCCAACTCCATTGCTTAAAAAGTGTTTGTGTAGTCAGCAAAGTTCCACTGGTTCTACCAATGTCTGGCAAGTTCACCCTACCAAGTTTCTTCACTTGTATTTTCTCTTGTAAACTTTTTAAAATTTGAAGGATACAAAACTGGGGCTAGGAATTTGAAGCAAGGGATAACAGATCAGAAGCACCTCTAATGTCTATTAGGGAAAAGGTCAAACCTTAATTTTCAGTGACTGATATTTCTTCCAGTGCTGGTCCTTTAAATCATCAAGATGGGGGAAATTTCTTGCCTTTAATAATAAGCCATCTTTATTCCAGATGCACTATTTTGGGATTGAATATTCTTGTTCTAATACAGTGTGGACAGTGCCCAATTCTGTCCTGCAGTTTAAAAAAAAAAAAAAAGCTGTTGGTTGTTTTTTCTTTTCCACAAATATTATCCCATGATGGTATATATCTGCCTAAGAAGGGGAGTCCTGGCAAGTATAATAAAGATTTAGTTGTTTTTTTTCAGCTAATAAATACCAGTGTTCCTTCAAAGGCTGAAATGATACTGTTTGGCTGAGACAAAAGCTTTTGTTCCTAAAAGCAACTACATTTTTAGATTTTTTTTTGAGGAACTGCTCATCTACTTGAGGAAAAATCCCCAAAATTAGGATTAGGTTTTAAAAATCTTTTTAGTGCATAGCCATTAATTACACTGCCTAAATATTTGTAGACAAAATACTTAGATGCAGCTAATGCCTACATCTCACTTCAGAGTAGATTATATTAGCTTCTGGGATGTAATAAATCCACTGGGTCCAGTGCTTGAATTAACATAATAATTAAAGTTTCAGCATATTGTTGTAGGTCACAGTAAGAAAATGTTTAATCTTTCTGCATTCATCTGTGTACATTCAAGGCATTGGGAGGTCTACAGAGACTGAATTAAATTTAAGTGTATCAGAAATGAGCAGGGTGTTTTAAGAAAAATGTGAAAAAGATTTAGCTTTGTTGGGAGCTGTTCATAATTGGTTTTGTTTATTGTTAACAATAAAAGATACAGAAAAAATTGGGTCACTACTCAAGTTACAGCTCATTTTATGAGAGAAAGCTGTGGGTGTATAAGAGCCAAAACAGAATTATCCTGCATCTGCCCACTTGAGGATTTGGGGTTTGTTTGGTTCATAGATCATTGTCTATGGTCAGCTGTGACTATAGGAAAAAACATACAAAGTGCTGGACTGGAATGAGTAAGCACAGGATCTAGTAGGTCAGGTGAGAGTTACTCTGCTGTAGGGAGGTGGTACTCTACAAAATTACTGGAGTGTTAAGAAAATAAAATCATGCTTTTCCAAACATAATGCCAGGCTTGAAAAGTTGATGACATTAAGAGGAAGATTAAATGTCCTTTTATGAGTCTTAAGAGAAGCCAAGGAATATTAAAAGTTATCTTGTTCTAGCACTACTCACTTACCAGGGAGAAATATCTAAATACTGATTATTGCATCATCAGAAGTGGGTCAAGATGCAGCTTGTTTTGAAACCGATTTAGAAATCCATGGCAAATTCCTGAGTTTCAATAGAATTTTTAGCTGCAGTTTTCCTTTCTTCTGAAACAGTTCTTTGCTATTAGGGGCTAAATGGATTTAGTCATTTAATGGGTCATTTGCTATGATAGCCATCCACTTGACAAAAGAACCTCAACAAGATGGGTGAAAAAAAGTTCTCTGTATTTCAGTATTCTGAGAAGCCACTGCAGGCTGCTGTTCAGCTTTTGTTTGTGCTTGCACAAATTGCTCAAAAGGTGAAAGATTAGGATAGAAAATAAAAATGGGGACCCTGAAGCTACCCGAATCAGTCTGTGTTTCTTGTATGGCAGCATGGAAAAGTTGCTTATTAACTCAGTATTGGGGGAGTAGGGAAATAAATGAGAGGCGTGTAGCAGGAAAAACAGGAGCTGCAGGAGCTGCCCTTGGATACATCAAACATTTGTATTTTCATGGCTCCCAGACTGGTGAATGTTGCCTGCTTTTGCTTATGAAATGGAAATACTGTGCATATTGTCTCCATAGCCCCAGACTAATGTACAAACAAATAATCCTCGAATAATAAAATAATCAAATTATAATGCAGTTAAATTGTGTTTTACCTCTAAATTTGAGTTTAGGAATCCAATGAAAATTAGCTCTGGTAGAAGAGAATTAAGATAGAATGGACTACAAATTTCTTGTTTAATGACAATAAAGCAGAATTCTTAATGATGTACTTACCTTTAATTTTAAACCATTTACAACTGTACTACTGTTTCATTTGAATTTTGCAATATAATATTATCTCAGCAATGTACTGATGCATGGAATTCTAATATACTTTAAACACAGCTTCCTATTAGTCCTGAAACTGAATGCTATAGGGCTTGCAATCAAAACTCTTAGGAAATCTGTGGGGAGTAGGAGCCTTGGGGAGAAATACAGATAACAATTACAGAATGATTTCTTGACTGATGCAGTAATTCCCTTTCTTCCCTGAAAGTTCAGAAAGGTTTAAATAATTTCATGAACTAAATAACTGACCTGATGTTTCTGTGATGAATGCTAGTGTGTTTTGTCAAGAACTCAATTTTAATTAATTTGAAGGTGTCCAGAGTAGTAATCAAATGGTTCTAGAAGTCTAATGACATGTACTCAGAATCAAATGTCTTGTGTGTTGTGTGTAAAGGGCTTTACTTATTCTCAGGGTGCTATAAAATGAAGAGGAATTTTAGAAAAGCAAAACTATATTCAGCAATACAAAGAAAACACTAGGGTTGTAGAAGAAGGTTGAATTATTAGCTTCTGGAACTCAGTGCAAACATTTTCTGTATATTGATCCTGTCACCCTGGTACTACACCATGGCATTTTCCTAATGTAATAAATGTAAAACCTAACCAGCCTCTGGAGCTGTATGTCTAAACAGCTGATGGGTAATTACAGGAGACCTATGAGGCACAGATGGGGGAGGGGGGAATGGAGGCTGCTAGTAAGAGCATTTGTGTTCAAATTATGATTTGAAGCAAAATTTCATTTACTTTATATTGTAAGGAAAAAAAATCCTTTTTTTCTCTGAGGGGAAAGGAAGGGTTTTATTACACTGAGAGTTTGCATAGATTTTTTTCTACTCTGCAGTATATGTGTTTTAATAATCAATCCATTTATACTTCTTGCTCCGGACTCCTGTGTAGTTTTGTGTGGGACCAGCAGTCATGGTCAAGCTGTGAAGGAGGAACCAGCCTATGGCTCCTGCTGTTGTTGACACAGGCTTCAGTCTCAAATTTGTTTTCCTCATTGGTTAGGAGGTAGAAATTTGTAGAAAATAGATGTCAGTTGCCAAAACATTTGATGTGAGGATACAGATTCCATTGCTTCTTTCCCTGCTCCCTCCAGTCGACAGCTTAATGGAGTACCAGCAGCTGTGGTGAACGCAATCTTCATGCCTTGATGTGTAGGGAAACTTTAGGCTCTGAATGCATATTAGATTATTCAAAAAGGAAATTTATGTAATATACTTGTTGGTAGAGTATCTCACCTTTTCTCTTTTGATTATCCTTTGTAAGATATGTTAAATTATTTTCAGTTTTGTTTTTTTATGTTAGTGTTCTTTGGATGATTACAGTGTTGTTTTTTCTTCATCTGTAGGTCACGAGGCTGTAAATAATACTCAACTCCTATGCAGTAATAATAAATATTGAAATAAGTAAAGCAGTTATTTTAGACAGCTTCCTGAAGAAGCAAAATTACTTCTTAACATGTAATGTTTCTAAAATGAGTCAGTATCTCTGACAGTGTCACTCTTTCTATCTACATCTGTTTTCTACCTTTTCCATAACCTGAGAAATGAGTTCTTAAGTTTTATGTTAGATACAATACGTGCAATGATGCAAATATGTCAAATTATCTACGACACTGTAAGTATCTCACGTTCTTAGACATATTTATTGCATAAAAAACAAGATAAAGTACCAGTAGTGCAAATATGCTGTCTTCAGTGGAATTTAGCAGCAGATATCTTGGCCCTGACATGACAGCAAATCTTTCCTGTAAAATATCAATACAGCACTAGAGTCCAATTATTTTTATACTCTGCTAATCTTCTTTTGCTTTTACAGTGTTCCTGCAGGCTTCTATAAAAAGACTATTGGTAATCTCAGTAGGGAGGCCTCCTTATCAAGCAGTTTCAAAGATTTATGACTTCTAAAAAAATAAGGATCAGGAGGTAATACTGAATTAATGGAGAAGGAGCTAGTCAATCTTCAGAAAACTAAATGTGTAGCATATATAATACTGATTATTTTGGCACTTGCAGAAGTTTTCTTGGATTTTCTCAGATTTGATAATAAGACTTTGTGATAGTTAGAAATCTTTTATATTTTTACAATACATGCCTGAAATGGTCATTTAAAGATAAATCTAGATATAGCTCTCTTTATATATTCATAGTTGAAAATAAATCGGTGCACATTGCTAAATACAACTTTAAAACTATGGTCAGACCAAGAAACCTGCTTGTCGCTCTCCAAAAGTCTCATTTAAAAGAAAAACTGGTATCAATAGTAGGTCTTGAAAGCCTTAGTTTCTTATAGCTTAGTGGTAGTGTGTTAGAACATTATTATCTGTTGAAACTTGCTGTCAAGTCCTAGTATGTACTGAAAAGAAGAATAAGAAATTCTGTGGAGAAGGACATGGGGGTCCTGGTAAGACAACAAGCTGTCAACAAACCATCAGTGCATCCTTGTGGCCAAGAAGGCCAATGGGATCCTGGTGTGCATTAGGAAGAGCACTGCCAGCAGATTGAGGGAGGTGATCCTGCACCTCTACTCAGCCCTGGTGAGGCCACATTTGGAATTCTGTGTCCAGTTCTGGGCTCCACAGTACAAGACATGGAGCTCCTGGAGCAGAAGCAGTGGAGAGCTAAGTTGGTCAAGGGTCTGGAGAATCTCTCTTATGAGGAAAGGCTGGGGGAGCTGGGCCTGTTCAACCTTGAGAAGAAGTGACTGAGGGGGGATCTTATTAATGTGTATAAATATCCAAAGGGTGGGTATCACAAGGATGGAGCCAGACTCTGCTTGGTGGGGCCAACCCATAGACCAAGAAGCAACGGGCAGAAACTGATGCACAGAAGGTTCCACCTGAATGTGAGGAAGAACTTCTTTACTGTGCAGGTGACGGAGCACTGGAACAGATTGGGTGTGGAGTCTCCCTCACTGGAGATATTCAAGAACTCTCTGGGCACAATCCTGTGCTATGTGCTCTGGGATGACCCTGCTTGAGCAGGGAGGTTGGACCAGGTGACTCACTGTGGTCCCTTCCAACCCAACCAATTATTTGAAGTTATAGTAAGAATTATCATGTTTAATATAGGTAAACTTACAGGTGTTACTTGAAACTTGTTAATGTATCAATCAAGCTTCTTTACGTTGTCTCCTCCTTTATCATGTTATGAGGGTAAGCTTTAGAAGATCATGGAAAAAGATGGGGGGGAATAGGTTTAAGATCTTCAGTATTTCATTGACGTCTTACTTTGTGTTTAATAAGCTTTTTCATTATATAGAATTCGGATTTTCATAAGCAGGCTTGTTTCATGAAGTGTCAATGACTGAGACTACAGCATTTATTTCAGCGACACTTTTTTCCTAAAACTCATCACTACGTAGCTGCCACTCCTCTTTTATAACTAAATTTCCTTTATAACTAAATGTCAATTGCTATCTGTGCTTATTAGCAAAAAAACTTTGCTTACATACTTTGCAGTCAGATATACCCAGATTTTGAGACTGCCACATGTGAAATTACCATTTGAATATCTATGGTTGTTACTTATACAAAACCCTGGTGTTATATTCTCCAGACATAGACCTTGCTGACACGTGCAGTGCTCTTTACCAAATAACTCTCATCTTCTGTAATATTATGACCTAAATTTTGATGGAGGGCAGGGAGAAGAAGGGTTGTGAAAAACAGTTGTGTCCCGTCAAATCATTACAAAAATAATTGTTGGTCTGCTTTTTTAGTTATCATTCTGGAAAGTGAGTGTTAATTTAAGAACCAACAGTAGTGCCAGACAGGAAAAAAATAGCTATAATACATCTGTGTATGATATCATCTGTCAGACTTCTATAGATTTCATGAGGCTTTAGTATCTTTTCCAGAATAAAATGTGTTAAATCAGTTTGAATTTAGTTTGCCTTTCCTCATATCCTTAACATGTCCCTACTTCTATATTTTTTTATCTTACTGCTCCACACAAAATAGTAATAGAACTGTGGGGGGTTTTATTATTAGGGCTTATTCTGCTCTTCAGATGTGATTGGGGATTTTCAGTGGCTGCTGATTAGTGAGAACATTGACCAGCATACAGCTTAGCCTACCTTTGCCTCTCAGCAGGAATTGCAGTGCAATAAGAAAGGTCTCTGAAGGAGAAAAATTAAGATACAGGGAAGAGGGGTGTGGAGAATAGCACTGAAAAAAACAGGGAAAAAAAAGTAATAGGTTAAACTGTTTCTAACATTAAGAGATTATCATAACCCAAAGGTTTTATGTATGTTGTAAAGTCCTTCGAGTGTTTCATCTGAATTTTTAAATAATCATTTCATAATTATGTACAAGTGCTCTGGATTTGCCCTTGAATGTTTCTTACAGTATATATGCCGGTGATTGCAGTTCTGTATGAATACCTATGGATGTTTTTCTCTGTAAAGTACAGACTGTTCAGCTGTCTTTATGGCCATGACCTTGACAGGAATTCCTGTTATACAAATAGTTACTAATAATTTTTATTTTGCCCCCATTTTAAAATACCCACTTTTTTTTTTTTTTTTTTTTAATTTTAACTCTACGTAGTTGATTCTTTCCAGAGAAGAATGTTGTCTGTTCTTAGCCCAATTCTCTAAAGGTCTGTGCTATGCTCCTCACTTAAATTTTTGTGTTGTCCTTAGAGGTTTGTCCATCAGCTACATTCATAAAGAGAAAATATGATTACTCATTGTAGTGATAATTAATCGATTTAACATTTGGAGGAAGGTTACCCAAATTTTTACTTAAGTTTATTAGATATTAGGCTTTAATACCAATTATTCAAACCAAATTAAAATGGCAATATTCTTTTGCTCACTAAATGAGAAATTCTTCTGTCTTTGTCCACTTTTGCAAGAAAAAAAAAATGTTTCATAAAATTTTACATTATTTATATTGAATGTCTTACACTAGTTTTTAGTAACAACCTCTCTGATCCCATAGCTCATTTGGACACTTGACCACTGATGGTGGCTGAAGGTAATTCTGAGGTGCCAAAAGAAGTATCAAATACACCAGAAGAAGGCATATTGCTCCTGTTGTTACTTCTCATATGCTGGCTTATGTTAAAAAATACAGTCTTAGTTGAATTATTATCCATGTGACAGTGAATTAAGATGATAAAGCTCAAAGAGTATTTCTGGCTCATGGTCTGCCTGTCTTTGAAAAGTTTTGAGGTTCTTATATACCCAGAATTTAATCGGTAGAAAAATTTCTTTTGCTGCTTGTAGCTGACATAGTAGTCCTTTTAAGTCTATTTGAAGGGAAAGAGTTACAACGGGGTATTAAGAATGGCTTGTTTAGATAAAATATTTCTAGTGTAGCAATAGACCATTAGCACATTTCAGCTCATTATTTTAAGCAGTAGATTCCTTCAGTTAAGACTTGGGCTTCTTCAGTCCCCTTTGTTGCTGTAGGATTCTTTAATAGAATGTGTTCCTCACGTACTCAGTAGCTTGGAAAGATATTTCTTTTTTTTACAGGTGAAAAAACTCTCTTTATTAGATGATAGTATCCTCAACAGGCTGGAAGATATGCTAAAACTATTGTTTTCATATTTAATTTCCCATGTTTATTGGAAGACTAAGAGTTATAAATAGCTTCTTCCAAACATGTTTTGAAGACTAACGCAGAGATGCAACAGACTTTTCCCCAGTGTTTATATGTAGACATTCCTTCAATGATATAATCTTAGGCACAGATTGGGGGTGGGGGGTGGGGGGAAGTGACAGGTGTGTATAATATCCTCCAGAAGGTGTTTGTTTTGTTTTACTCTTTTCAAAACCATGCTGTAGTTCTTATTACTGAGGCAAGTGCTGCATATTCCTGTAGTACCTCTATGATACAAGTGCAAAATTGGTTTTAAAACAGGGGCTCATCATGCACATAATACCATTGCAGTGGCATTCCCTCTGCATCTCTGGAAAGCTTATTGTTGCAAAGGGCTTCTTTTAATAGGAGGTAATTAGGACTAGAAAATTGCTTGTTGTTTTTTTATCACATCCAAACCCCAGGACATGCTGCACTAATTCTGTAGTGCTGTGTGGTGCCATAAGAGAGGTATCCAGCTGATGTTTAGGAAGTTTCTTATTAGCGTTGGAACTGTTCCTTGTTAGAGCATTTAACTAGTTAACTCTTTCTACATATTATGATAAATTTATATAATGTGTTACTTTGGGGCTGTTTTCTTCCTTATTCTTTCATTAGAAATGTATGTTTAAATATAACACCAGCAAATGCAAAACAATCTTTCTCTCCTAATGCTCATTTTTACTAGCAGCAATGAAAAATTAATGTGAGTCATTTGGAAAACCCTCAGGAAGTAGTAAGGTGGTACTGCTTTTTCCAAGGAGCAGTTCAGGAAATGAATTTTTATCCAGGATACAGACTACTTTCAATTTTCACAACAACTGCATTTGGGTTTTGAGCAGCTCTCCCCTGTACTATGCAGGTAGAAGAGAACCAACCAGGATGGCAAAGAAGAATTTTCCTTTCCTGTTTCATCACTCAAGTCACATTCATTCTAAAACTTGTGTTTGCAGAACTTATATAGTTATAGAGAGTCAAATTAAAAAACATTATTTTTACTATTTTAACATCGGTTTTTCTACAACTCTGTGAGCAATCTGATATTGAAAGTCTCTGTGCTTCTGATCCTTTGAAAGCTACAAATCTGTATTTTCCAGTTCAACTGTAAAGTAGTGGGAACCTTGAGGCCTGGGAAAGGCCTCTGGTAAGTTTTGCAGCACAGTTTTTACCTTGGCAGAAAAGCTGAGGCCTGTATTCATTTCTTGGTATAATGCTACTCTGGTTTCCCAGCATCTAAGGTTGAGTAAAAACAGTTTTTTCTGTGAATGTAGAAGTGATATGAGTATTTTACATTTTGCAGTTTATTCTTAATTTAATAGGAATGCCTTTAAAATCATGATGTCAAAATTTGGGGGTTTGAGTAATTATGTAAAAGGCATTATCACTAAGATATAAAGTGCAGGACTTTCTAATCTACTTATTAATGATACAACTGTTAATTGGAAAAAGGTTTGCTTATTTTCATCTTCTAGCAGTTTACTATCTAATGTACACTAAGATGGCATCATTCCTAAAAAGTCCTGCTTGCTTTCCTATCCCTCCCCAATTGCAAATTTGCTTTTGAAGTGCATACTCCATGTGATTAAATAAAAGGAACTGAAAATTAGTGAGGAAATTGCATGGTCTAGCCATTTTAGAAATGAATTTAAATTGCTGTTTAGCAGAATGGAGTAATTTATCACTTATCTAGTGTTCCCTGTAAGTCATTTATCATGAGTGGCAACGATCATAATTTTATTCTAATCTGAGATGGTGGGTTGGGATCAGAGGTTCATACTTCCTGTAATTTGCAACTAATTTAATGATTGTATGTAAAACAAAACAGGAACGAGACAGCTTTTCCAAGTTTCTCTTCTACAACATGATATTACGTGTGAATTTGTATCACTTATGCTGTTAAATTCTTCTTGTCAGTTAGAATTTTTCTTTGCACCTCATTTTACTTAAATGGAGACAAGTTTTATGTTGGACACAAGAAGTGCAGACTTTGGTGCCCAGGATTACAGGTGTAGTGGTTTTGAGATAAACCAGGTACTGATCGTATATGTCATGAATAGACACTATGGTGACCCAAAGCAGTTGGTTATAATAACTACCCAAAGCTTTATACTTCCCTTGTCATAGTTTTGAATGCATTGTTTTCTTCTGGAGAAGGGCTTGAGTTGGTTCACCAGCTCTCTGCATTTGTGGAATGAATAGGCACTTGTACAGCTTTTTTCTGCAAGAGGATCATTTAAAATAATAAGAAGCCCTTGAGAAGTGATTCCTGAGTCCTTCAGAATAAGCTGTTTATGGTCTTAAATGTTTTGTTCTCATGTTAGGCTAGTTATTATTATCTCGTAATAGACTTACTCCCTAATAAAGGAAGTAAGAAGGTAGTGTAATGTGACTACTAAAAATGAAATTTATTTTAGAATGGTTTCTGGAGCTGGTAACTGCTGTTTTTGTGACAGTGCATCTTCGTCTCTCTATAACAATGGTAGCTCTTTTCAGACCAAAAATTCCCATTTACAGTTTAGCTGTTTGCTTTTAACAGCCTTGAGTGCGACTTTCTATATTTACTGATTTATGTGTAATAAAGACCCATCTTGTTTCTTACTAAAAGTTTGCTAAATATTACAACAATGGATTGTGCAAAGAATTTCTGAGTATGCTGACAAATGAGATGCTCATGAATAGCAATTTCAGTTCCTTTTGGAGAATCTATTCCAGCATTAGTTATCCTTTTCAGAGTACACTATTATAATAGGGAAGGGAGATAGAAATTTGTATTTAAACAAGGGGGAAAAGGGGGCATAAAAAAAAGAAATAAACAGGTAGACATTTTCAAGTTGTGGATTTGGAATCATGAATCTGATTTTCACTCTGCATTACTTTCTTGGAATTTTCAGTGAAGGCAAGGAGAACAGTTTCTGGAAAGGAAAAACAATTGTGAAAAATGAAAAGAAGCATGGAAGATTCTTCTATTTAAAAAATTATTTACAAGAGATAGGAACAGAAAACTGCTAGAGTATAACAACAGCAGTACTTTTAAATATTCATTAAACCATAGCTGAAAAATTAGACCGTCTGTATTCTCTTTGAATTAATTTCTTAGGCTTTATCGTAATTCCATCATTTTTGTTGGTTTCATGCTTAAGTCTTAAATTTGTTAAGTAGACAGTAATATTTTGGTTTCTTCTTTGAGTGCCCTTTGATTTGTTTGTGTATACAATCTGGTAAGCCTATTTTATGTAACTGGGAAACTAAAAAAGTCAAATTCAGGTAATAGCGTTTGGAGAACTACTTGATAGTCTTTATACTTTTTCATCTTAAGATTGAATGAGTGTTGTATTAATTGAAGGGTATAGGCTGGCCTCCTAAAAGAGCAGTATACTGAGAAACCTTCTGCATGGTGCATCGTGAAATCATTCTAGGTTCAATGGTGCACACCTTGTGCAGAGTGTGCCCATTGTATGTAATGGCAAGCCATTAGTTTGCTATTACTGCAAAGTTTACTACAGAAGTAGCAGTTCAGGTTGTTTGGTTTTACTGTATCAGTCATTCTTGTTAATGGTTTTGTCCATGTGCTGTTTTATTGTAGTTTTCCCTAGTTGCTTTACTTTTTCAGAAAGACTTTATAAATAAGATGATGGCATACTGGAAAAATGTTTGAATTTTAAACTGTTGTGAAATGGAGCACTAAACAGTACATCTGGGAACATAGTAGATTCTGGTTTGGCATAATTTATTTATTCAGTCAACATTTAATGTTTTGAAGACTGTACAGAAGGAACTTGGCTCTTGGAAGTAGAATATCACTGGTGTCAGCCTATTTTCTCTTTGACAATAATTCTTTTGGCAGACAGATAAATTGACACTCTACCAGGTTTTGTTGTGTAATAATAGATGGGGGTTTTACATGACATGGGTTGTTGGATTTTAGTTTATAAATTTATTTTAAGACTTTTGTTTTCTTCTTTTTTAAAGAAACATTGCAGCTATCAATAAACAGATGTTACTCTTACTCTCTCTGTACATTTTTATTTCTCTTGTCTATGATCCTATTATTGTTACTATGTAGTAAGATCAGAGCCTCTAGTCATATGTATGTGATTTAAATCAAGCATGAACACACGATCAAATTATTATGGAATCAGCCAGACCTATTTTGTGATGTAGTACTGCCCGTGAGTAGGCTAGACATGCTGTAAAGCTTAATATATTGCTTATAAAGGATTATAAAATATGCTAAGGTCTGTGGAAGTATTTCTTCTAGATGTGTCATCAGACTAAGGACTTAAATGAACCTCTGAAGAAGTGAATATTAAACCTATTGTTGACTTCATTGAGGAACAGGGCAAAGAAATACACTTTTTGCAGCAACAGGGGCTTTAATAAAACATGCTTCTTGTCTGAATTCTTTCTGTGACACAAACAGATCATGTTGTTCTGTATTTATGCATCGTCTGTAATTCTAGATTTTAACTGCCATAATACACAATAATTTGCAGTACTCAAAATTCAGAATAAAAACATGTTAAACTCCATTACTGATGTTCATATTATCTTGTGCTTTTCTGTGCAGGTAATTACATTTTAATCATTAAATGAAGTGCAACACTTCATACTGGCTAGAATGACTGCCGTGCATTTTAATGGTTTTTCTAAGTGTCATTAGGTGATAATTTGAAAAAATAAACAAACAACCAGCAGTATACACAACTGGTTATTAATGAAGCCTGTTCTTAATTTACTTATAGGATTAACAAAAGTTGTGGTATGAAATGTCGCAATGGATTATTACTGGGTTTTCACATAAAACATTTGAATGTTTCTTTATTTTTAAAATCTATCCCTTCTAAATAATGTGTTAATATCAAGAGTAAAATAGTACATCTGCTTGGCATTAAAGAGTTGATACAGGGATGCTTACCAGTATTCTTTAGTGGCTTTTCTGTCCTGTGTCAAAACATTTTTACTCCTGTGCCTCCTGCTGTATGTCTGCTAGAAATGGCTGGTTTTCAGTGACAAACACAATAAAGCTTTGTAACCTGATTTCCTATTCTTGGTTTTTCTGAACCTTTGCTAGCCTACACTGAAATCATACAGTGGTAGAACTATGGCTCTTTTACCTTCTATCTTCCCATTTGATAGCTGGGTATGGCAAGGTAGTGTTGTAGTTACAATGCCTAACTACTTTCCAAATATCGATGCCATATTGAGGGAAAAGATACCTGAGGTTGAATCCAAGTGATCATAAGGGGAAATATTATTTTTTTGTGGGGAGTGGATTACTCTAAAGGTTGCAGAAATGTGGAGATATTTTATTGGTATCTCCCTTCCCTTAGAATAATTTCTGTAATATTTGCAATTTGGCCAAACTGGAATGTTGTCATAGAAGATATTTGAATTCATACCATTGATATCTCTTCAAATAAGGAAATGCTGTTTCTGTTGAGATGCTTCCTGTGAAAAGATACTATACACTTAATCTCCTTTCAATCATTTGAAACCAGAGGTTTTCAGGATTCATTCTTCTATAAGGCCAGGAAGTGTATTTTCAGCTATCAGATGCCTGTGGGGAAGTGTTGTAATTCTTAGAAGGTGGCACCTACTGGAAAATGAGATGGCTATCTAGTTGAGTATCCAAACTGTCTCATTAGCTGCTCAGTCAAGCCCTGTGACTTTTAGTCTGCCAAAATATTTTTTTCCTAACAGTGAAACTCATCAGAATAAAAAAGTCAAAACTATTTTATCTATTGACATCAGAAGTGAATTTCCTAATATAACCAAATGTTGCTGAATCTCAAGCTTAGCTTCCTAAAAGCTATTTACATCAGAAATCTCAATGAGTTTCACAGAAAACATAGTGACTGGCAACCCATGATTATCATAACCTTAAATGGCAAAGGAAGGGAATGGAGCCAATTTAGATCAGGAATGATGCCAATTAGTCAGGGAACCCATAGTTGCACAACTGGAAGTTTAGAAGGTGACACTGTCTTGAATCCATAAAAGGGAGATTTTACCTCCTGACTCTGAAACCCAAGGGCCTACTGTTGTCAGACCAGAACATCTCCCAGTTATCTGAAGAATGAATGAGACCCACCTGGTAAACATTAGAGCTCTGATGCACCAGCAATCGACCCTAATGAATTCCTGCTAGGGGGTCTGTCTTGTAGTATGGCAATGAATTCTGAAATCCAAATGCGTAAAACTCAGTCCTACAACATGAAAATGGCAAATAATGGACACTTTTGGTTTGGCAGGAAAACAGAAAAGATAATTTGGTAGGAAAAGTATGCAATGAATGTCTTTATCCACAGTGTTCAGGTTTTTCCATATATGTTTTCTGAAGTAAAATGTTATGCTCAGTTTTAGCATTTTTGTTTTCAAGTTCAAATTCAGTTTTTAAACAAATGAATGCTAGTTTGATGTAGATATAAGTAATTTGTTTAAAAATTAAATGCTTCAGTATAACTTTAAAAAGTCATTCAACTCCCAATACTTCAGATTCAAGCTTTCTATACAGTTTTGTTGCTGAAATCGGTGATTAAATAGAACCCCATCTTCATTATTTCTTTCCAGAAATACTTGAAATGGGGTATCATCACTCTGTGAATTTGGGGAAGCTTCATACATGAATTAATTTTGATCAGCTCACATGCCAGAGTGATGGCACAGTAAGATGAAGGGAATAAATACAGCTTACCTAAGACTCTTTAAGTGCCTTGTAGGAAAATCATTAAACCTATCAGTTAATGATAGTACTTTGGTGAAATTACTGAGTATCATGGACTGTATCATTGAAGCTAAAAGGATTGGGAGAGAGTTCAAAAATTAAAAGTAAATGCTGCAGGATTCATAGTGTTGTTTGAAGAAGAATTATTCAAATTTTGCTAGAATGAATTGCTTGCTTCCTCAGGTCCTTATTTAGGAATAATAATAATAAATAAAAAAAGACCTGATGTATTTAAACTCCATGGATTTTTGTATCTGTATGAATGATCTGGTTTTACAGAAGTTGTTTACAGTGCATAATATGTGTGCACGTTGATTCATATATGTCCTTCAGTTCTTTGTGTTATAGTCATTAAATACAAGAGACAGAACTACACATACCAGGTTCCTGCATCTAAGTTTTATCATCTCTCCATTGTAGGTATTCATGCTGGTTTAATATACTTGTGCAGCAAGCATCCACACCAAATAAATTTGCTCTTGAGTGTTTATGCTTTTATTAAATATTCATTGAATGAGATGCAGGGTATTCATGCAGTCTGCTGCTTGTAGTGCATTGAAACCCCAGAAAATGCATTATTTGTGAATTCTTTATGCACAATGAGCCAAGGTATTCCTTCTCTACTTAAATACGTCAGGGGCCAGGATGTGTTGCCATCAGGGTGGTGGGGTGGGGTTCTGCATGTAGGACTGATTTGGAAGGTTTAAGACCTGGAGAATGGGTACAACCACTTCTGTGTGTCCTTAGTGGAAACTGCAGTGTCTCTTGACCTGCTGTCCCAGATAGACTGGGAAGGGTTATAAGTGTTTTATTGCTTCTGTTTCGGTAATGTCGTAGGTAAGAAAGAAAGACTTTTGGACAGCTTGAATAAGCTAATTTTTAGCCTCAGTCATTCATGTGGAACCTAACTCATGTCTCGAGTTAACAGAGAGTAACACTTCTCCTCAGTGTCAAAAATTGATGCTGGATGAAAGTGACTTGGTGATACAAGCCACTTATTTTAACTCCTTTTCTCTTCGCAGTAAGCATCAGTCAGAAGACCTCTAAGAATCTAACTTTTGTCCAGAATGGAATTCCATGTTAAAAAAAAAATTAATAAATCTCAGTACTCTTGTTCTCCTCAAACTGGGAGGGTGGAGTTTTCTCACTGTTTAACCACTTGTTGCTTGTAAACCTGGCTATCTATTGATTAAATCCCTTCCAGAAAGCTGATTAGGTTTGTCCATGGAGGTACTAGCTGTCTAGATATTATAGCCTTATAGAAACCTGGTCAGGATGTAGCACATTTTAGAGATATATATTCAGAAATATACACTTAACTTGTCCTGCATATTTATCATGCATGATGAATGGCCAAGGCAGGAAGCAGTGTGTGTGCTGTGTGTGACCAACTGCTTCTTGTAAGAGAGGAACATGGTTTAGTCTGAATCTGGAGACTGGTTTTGTTTGATTTTGTGTTTAGTGAGATGTGCTGTCAACAGCAGGGAAAAGCATCCTTAAGGGTGCTCAGAGAGGTGATTTTTTTTTTTTTCTTCTTTTTAAAAAAATGTTTGTTTACAAAATAGGCCAAGGTAGTGAAATCCAGCTGTGGATTTACTTGGGGTTAGACACAAGTGAATCTTGCTTCGGGCTGTAAAGAGAGCGTATTTGATAAATAGTCATTATATTTTTTTGCACAGTAATGTAGTATGATTTGGCTACGGCCACAAAAAAAGCCCAGTGAAGCAACAACAAAAGACAAAAAAAATTGCACCAAAAAACCCAAACTGATAAATAAAACCCCCCAAAAATCACAAGAATTCTACGACAAATCTGTGAGAAAGCACTTCAAATAACATAGACTAATAATTTCTGATGTTTTTATTTCAAAGCAAAGTTAAAGTAAAATGCAATCATTGTCTGGAGTCCTGTCTGAAGTACTTTGCATTACTGTCCGAACTCACTATGCTCTATTATCTAAAGAGAAGCATTGAGAATATCTGGGATCAGTGTTAATGTATAGACTGCTGCAGAGGGTTATAAGCAGATGAACAATAGGAAACAAATATGCCCAGGGACTTTTCAAAAAACCTTTGTCCTTGCACCTGCTTTTTGCATGCTCTGTCATTTACTGGTCTCTTAAATTCACACTGTTATTTCCTTTATCTGTATACTTATGCATATGTTTTGGTTTTGTTCTGATGTTATCATAGACTGATGTATGCAGCTCTCTGCTGGAGATAGAGTTTATTCTCAAGAATGATGAAATTTGACATTGTCAGGTTTTCATACTTTAATCCTTACACCACATAAACATCTGCAGGTTTCCATTGAGATGTTACTTATTGTTAGCTAAACAACTAAATTTTGACTTTTTATAGCTCTAAACTCTGTACACCTCTAATGTAAGGTCAGTGTATGTGTTCATCTGTAGGACTTAAGGGGAAAACATAATCTCCATATATGTTACACTTGCTTTTCTGATGGTATTTAAAGCTTAGCTTCTGCTATTTGTGTTTCTTAGTCACCTTCAGGATAAACTAAGAAAAATAAATCCGTATGGCACATACTGGCTAGTAAAAGTACATCCCATAAAAAAACCTGTTTGTTTACTGATGCACATTAACTTGCCCTCTGGCGTGGTGCTGTATAAAGTTTTAAGACAGATTCTTAAATGAATGGTTTGTAGCTTTGGTTTATTCAAGACCTTAGGCCAGAGCAACTGGAAATATCTAGGTTATTGATTCTTGTTGAGGTGTTATGATTTTAGCGAGAGCTGGAAAGGAAAATATCTGTGTTTTGACTAGAATAATGATTTGGTTTATACGTTCACCTGAACGTTATATATTTAGATGTGTTTTAGATCAGACTTCTTAAATAACAGTAATGCAATTGCTGATTCAGTGTATTTTCTGATGTTAATCATAAACATTAAAATTCTGTAAGAAAAGTTAAAAATACATTTACAGTAAATCTCAGTTATCTCTCTTTTTCATGGATTTTAAGTGTTTTAAATTAATTACTTTTTGATACACTGCTTATACTAATACTGTTAAATTAGCTATGAAAATAAATCATGCAAGTTGCTTTTAATTACATGCCAGTGATTTACTTGTTTGTTTCTCTCCTTTTGTTTGTCAGGAAAAGAAGAATATATTGCAACGTTCAAGGGATCAGAATACTTCTGCTATGATTTATCTCAGAATCCCATACAGAGTAGCAGTGATGAAATAACTCTGTCATTTAAAACACTTCAGAGGAATGGACTGATGCTTCACACAGGAAAATCGGCTGATTATGTCAATCTTGCACTGAAAAATGGAGCTGTCTCCTTGGTCATTAATTTGGGCTCAGGGGCCTTTGAAGCACTGGTGGAACCTGTGAATGGGAAATTTAATGACAATGCCTGGCATGATGTGAAAGTAACCAGGAATCTGCGTCAGGTAACAGTACAATGGATACAAGAATAACTGACTTTGTTATGAGTAAATGCTTGATGATTTGAAAATTGCATAGTGTGACATTGGATGTTTAGCAGGCATTTGGTTAGTTTTTTATGTGCACCAGGAAGGATATTCCTGCCACACTTGAGCAGGGGCATATCTAGAAAGTAGTAGGGCAAGCAGCTGTCTGAGACAGTATCCAGTTAGAGGTTTTCAAGTCTGTAGGTATCACCCAGTGTTTCTCCAGTACAACCATCTGCCCTTGCAGTCTTGCATTAGTCAAGGCTAATAACTTTCTGAATTGCATAATTAAAAGAAATGTTTAATATATTTTTCTTTTTTCAAAGTGGGCAGTAAATTTGTTATTAGATAAAGTTTATGCACTGTGTGGAGGCATCTTGCATGTCATGCCACATTTAACTAAGTAAAAGCAGCAGTAAAAAATGTCTAGGAAATTGCATGCTTACTCTTGGTGATGTGGTAGGGGGTTTGAAGTTCAACAGTTAAATTTGAGATTGTG